>NC_092412.1:3267981-3400481 GCF_040894005.1 Engystomops pustulosus
GGGTCTTCTCGGTCTGGATCATATATGAGGCTGAGTGTGAGTGGGTGTGAATGGGCGGAGCAAGTCCATCATCTTTTGTATAGTCAATGTCCTCCAGAAGGAGCGATCACATGAAGATGGCAAACAAGACGCGGCAGAACGGCTGATCCACATGACAGCAGCCTGGGGCCCCCACCTGACACTCCAGACCCTGGAGCCCTCCGTGGTGCTACGAGGAGAAGATGCCACCGGCCTGTAAACACCAGGTGATTACTATGAGCTCTGAGCTGTGATTGGTTACTACTACATGTGATTACTATGAGCTCTGAGCTGTGATTGGTTACTACTACATGTGATTACTATGAGCTCTGAGCTGTGATTGGTTACTACTACATGTGATTACTATGAGCTCTGAGCTGTGATTGGTTACTACTACATGTGATTACTATGAGCTCTGAGCTGTGATTGGTTACTACTACATGTGATTACTATGAGCTCTGAGCTGTGATTGGTTACTACTACAGGTCATTAATATGAGCTCTGAGCTGTGATTGGTTACTACTACAGGTGATTACTATGAGCTCTGAGCTGTGATTGGTTACTACTACAGGTGATTACTATGAGCTCTGAGCTGTGATTGGTTACTACTACAGGTCGTTAATATGAGCTCTGAGCTGTGATTGGTTACTACTACAGGTGATTACTATGAGCTCTGAGCTGTGATTGGTTACTACTACAGGTCATTAATATGAGCTCTGAGCTGTGATTGGTTACTACTACAGGTGATTACTATGAGCTCTGAGCTGTGATTGGTTACTACTACAGGTGATTAATATTAGCTCTGAGCTGTGATTGGTTACTACTACAGGTGATTACTATGAGCTCTGAGCTGTGATTGGTTACTACTACAGGTGATTAATATTAGCTCTGAGCTGTGATTGGTTACTACTACAGGTGATTAATATGAGCTCTGAGCTGTGATTGGTTACTACTACAGGTGATTACTATGAGCTCTGAGCTGTGATTGGTTACTACTACAGGTGATTACTATGAGCTCTGAGCTGTGATTGGTTATTACTACTGGTCATTAATATGAGCTCTGAGCTGTGATTGGTTACTACTACAGGTGATTACTATGAGCTCTGAGCTGTGATTGGTTACTACTACAGGTGATTAATATTAGCTCTGAGCTGTGATTGGTTACTACTACAGGTGATTACTATGAGCTCTGAGCTGTGATTGGTTACTACTACAGGTGATTAATATTAGCTCTGAGCTGTGATTGGTTACTACTACAGGTGATTAATATGAGCTCTGAGCTGTGATTGGTTACTACTACAGGTGATTACTATGAGCTCTGAGCTGTGATTGGTTACTACTACAGGCCATTAATATGAGCTCTGAGCTGTGATTGGTTACTACTACAGGTCGTTAATATGAGCTCTGAGCTGTGATTGGTTACTACTACAGGTGATTACTATGAGCTCTGAGCTGTGATTGGTTACTACTACAGGTGATTACTATGAGCTCTGAGCTGTGATTGGTTACTACTACAGGTGATTACTATGAGCTCTGAGCTGTGATTGGTTACTACTACAGGTCATTAATATGAGCTCTGTGCTGTGTTTGGTTACTACTACAGGTGATTACTATGAGCTCTGAGCTGTGATTGGTTACTACTACAGGTGATTACTATGAGCTCTGAGCTGTGATTGGTTACTACTACAGGTCATTAATATGAGCTCTGAGCTGTGATTGGTTACTACTACAGGTGATTACTATGAGCTCTGAGCTGTGATTGGTTACTACTACTGGTAATTACTATGAGCCCTGAGCTGTGATTGGTTACTACTACAGGTGATTACTATGAGCTCTGAGCTGTGATTGGTTACTACTACAGGTGATTACTATGAGCTCTGAGCTGTGATTGGTTACTACTACAGGTCATTACTATGAGCTCTGAGCTGTGATTGGTTACTACTACAGGTCGTTAATATGAGCTCTGAGCTGTGATTGGTTACTACTACAGGTGATTCCTATGAGCTCTGAGCTGTGATTGGTTACTACTACAGGTGATTACTATGAGCTGTGATTGGTTACTACTACTGGTGATTACTATGAGCCCTGAGCTGTAATTGGTTACTACTACAGGTGATTACTATGAGCTGTGATTGGTTACTACTACAGGTGATTACTATGAGCTCTGAGCTGTGATTGGTTACTACTACAGGTGATTACTATGAGCCCTGAGCTGTGATTGGTTACTACTACTGGTGATTACTATGAGCCCTGAGCTGTAATTGGTTACTACTACAGGTGATTACTATGAGCTGTAATTGGTTACTACTACAGGTGATTACTATGAGCTGTGATTGGTTACTACTACAGGTGATTAATATGAGCTCTGAGCTGTGATTGGTTACTACTACAGGTGATTAATATGAGCTCTGAGCTGTAATTGGTTACTACTACAGGTGATTAATATGAGCTCTGAGCTGTGATTGGTTACTACTACAGGTGATTACTATGAGCTCTGAGCTGTGATTGGTTACTACTACAGGTGATTCCTATGAGCTCTGAGCTGTGATTGGTTACTACTACAGGTGATTACTATGAGCCCTGAGCTGTGATTGGTTACTACTACAGGTGATTACTATGAGCTCTGAGCTGTGATTGGTTACTACTACAGGTGATTACTATGAGCTCTGAGCTGTGATTGGTTACTACTACAGGTCGTTAATATGAGCTCTGAGCTGTGATTGGTTACTACTACAGGTGATTCCTATGAGCTCTGAGCTGTGATTGGTTACTACTACAGGTGATTACTATGAGCTCTGAGCTGTGATTGGTTACTACTACAGGTGATTCCTATGACCTCTGAGCTGTGATTGGTTACTACTACAGGTGATTACTATGAGCTCTGAGCTGTAATTGGTTACTACTACAGGTGATTAATATGAGCTCTGAGCTGTGATTGGTTACTACTACATGTGATTACTATGAGCTCTGAGCTGTGATTGGTTACTACTACAGGTGATTCCTATGAGCTCTGAGCTGTGATTTGTTACTACTACAGGTGATTACTATGAGCTCTGAGCTGTGATTGGTTACTACTACAGGTGATTACTATGAGCTCTGAGCTGTGATTGGTTACTACTACAGGTGATTACTATGAGCTCTGAGCTGTGATTGGTTACTACTACAAGTCAGTAATATGAGCTCTGAGCTGTGATTGGTTACTACTACAGGTGATTACTATGAACTCTGAGCTGTGATTGGTTACTACTACAGGTCATTAGCATGAGCTCTGAGCTTTGATTGGTTACTACTACAGGTCAGTAATATGAGCTCTGAGCTCTGATTGGTTATTACTACAGGTCATTAATATGACGTTGGGTGGTGCCCCCGTGCCTCAGACCTTGTGTATTGCCCCCATGTATCAGACATTGGGTGGGGCCCCCATGTATCAGACGTTGGGTGTTGCCCCCATGTATCAGACGTTGGGTGGTGCCCCCATGTATCAGACGTTGGGTGGTGCCCCCGTGTATCAGACATTGGGTGGTGCCCCCGTGTATCAGACGTTGGGTGTTGCCCCCATGTATCAGACGTTGGGTGGTGCCCCCATGTATCAGACGTTGGGTGGTGCCCCCGTGTATCAGACATTGGGTGGTGCCCCCGTGTATCAGACGTTGGGTGGTGCCCCCATGTATCAGACGTTGGGTGGTGCCCCCATGTATCAGACGTTGGGTGGTGCCCCCGTGTATCAGCATTGGGTGGTGCCCCCATGTATCAGACATTGGGTGGTGCCCCCGTGTATCAGACGTTGGGTGGTGCCCCCATGTATCAGACGTTGGGTGGTGCCCCCATGTATCAGACGTTGGGTGGTGCCCCCGTGTATCAGACATTGGGTGGTGCCCCCGTGTATCAGATGTTGGGTGGTGCCCCTGTGTATCAGATGTTGGGTGGTGCCCCCATGTATCAGACATTAGGTGGTGCCCCCATGTATCAGACGTTGGGTGGTGCCCCCATGTATCAGATGTTGGGTGGTGCCCCCATGTATCAGACATTAGGTGGTGCCCCCATGTATCAGACGTTGGGTGGTGCCCCCATGTATCAGACGTTGGATGGTGCCCCCGTGTATCAGACATTGGGTGGTGCCCCCGTGTATCAGACATTGGGTGGTGCCCCCGTGTATCAGACATTGGGTGGTGCCCCATGTATCAGACGTTGGGTGGTGCCCCCATGTATCAGACGTTGGGTGGTGCCCCCGTGTATCAGATGTTGGGTGGTGCCACCGTGTATCAGATGTTGGGTGGTGCCCCCATGTATCAGACGTTGGGTGGTGCCCCCATGTATCAGACATTAGGTGGTGCCCCCATGTATCAGACGTTGGGTGGTGCCCCCATGTATCAGACGTTGGATGGTGCCCCCGTGTATCGGACATTGGGTGGTGCCCCCGTGTATCAGACATTGGGTGGTGCCCCCGTGTATCAGACGTTGGGTGGTGCCCCCATGTATCAGATGTTGGGTGGTGCCCCCATGTATCAGACATTAGGTGGTGCCCCCGTGTATCAGATGTTGGGTGGTGCCCCCGTGTATCAGACATTGGGTGGTGCCCCCGTGTATCAGATGTTGGGTGGTGCCCCCATGTATCAGACATTAGGTGGTGCCCCCATGTATCAGACGTTGGGTGGTGCCCCCATGTATCAGACGTTGGATGGTGCCCCCGTGTATCAGACATTGGGTGGTGCCCCCGTGTATCAGACGTTGGGTGGTGCCCCCATGTATCAAACGTTGGGTGGTGCCCCCGTGTATCAGACATTGGGTGGTGCCCCCGTGTATCAGATGTTGGGTGGTGCCCCCATGTATCAGACGTTGGGTGGTGCCCCCATGTATCAGACGTTGGGTGGTGCCCCCGTGTATCAGATGTTGGGTGGTGCCCCCGTGTATCAGATGTTGGGTGGTGCCCCTGTGTATCAGATGTTGGGTGGTGCCCCCATGTATCAGACATTAGGTGGTGCCCCCGTGTATCAGATGTTGGGTGGTGCCCCCGTGTATCAGACATTGGGTGGTGCCCCCGTGTATCAGATGTTGGGTGGTGCCCCCATGTATCAGACATTAGGTGGTGCCCCCATGTATCAGACGTTGGGTGGTGCCCCCGTGTATCAGACATTGGGTGGTGCCCCCGTGTATCAGACATTGGGTGGTGCCCCCGTGTATCAGACGTTGGGTGGTGCCCCCATGTATCAGACGTTGGGTGGTGCCCCCATGTATCAGACGTTGGGTGGTGCCCCCGTGTATCAGATGTTGGGTGGTGCCACCGTGTATCAGATGTTGGGTGGTGCCCCCATGTATCAGACGTTGGGTGGTGCCCCCGTGTATCAGATGTTGGGTGGTGCCCCCATGTATCAGACATTAGGTGGTGCCCCCGTGTATCAGATGTTGGGTGGTGCCCCCATGTATCAGACATTAGGTGTTGCCCCCGTGTATCAGACATTGGGTGGTGCCCCCGTGTATCAGATGTTGGGTGGTGCCCCCATGTATCAGACATTAGGTGGTGCCCCCATGTATCAGACGTTGGGTGGTGCCCCCATGTATCAGACGTTGGATGGTGCCCCCGTGTATCAGACATTGGGTGGTGCCCCCGTGTATCAGACGTTGGGTGGTGCCCCCATGTATCAAACATTGGGTGGTGCCCCCGTGTATCAGACATTGGGTGGTGCCCCCGTGTATCAGATGTTGGGTGGTGCCCCCGTGTATCAGCATTGGGTGGTGCCCCCGTGTATCAGACATTGGGTGGTGCCCCCGTGTATCAGACGTTGGGTGGTGCCCCCGTGTATCAGACGTTGGATGGTGCCCCCGTGTATCAGCATTGGGTGGTGCCACCGTGTATCAGACATTGGGTGGTGCCCCCGTGTATCAGACGTTGGGTGGTGCCCCCGTGTATCAGACGTTGGATGGTGCTCCCGTGTATCAGCATTGGGTGGTGCCCCCGTGTATCAGACATTGGGTGGTGCCCCCGTGTATCAGACGTTGGGTGGTGCCCCCATCTATCAGACGTTGGATGGTGCCCCTGTGTATCAGACATTGGGTGGTGCCCCCATGTATCAGACGTTGGATGGTGCCCCCGTGTATCAGACATTGGGTGGTGCCCCCGTGTATCAGACGTTGGGTGGTGCCCCCGTGTATCAGACGTTGGATGGTGCCCCCGTGTATCAGCATTGGGTGGTGCCCCCGTGTATCACATTGGGTGGTGCCCGCGTGTATCAGAAGTTGGGTGGTGCCCCCGTGTATCAGACGTTGGGTGGTACCCCCGTGTATCACACGTTGGGTGGTGCCCCCGTGTATCAGACGTTGGGTGGTGCCCCCGTGTATCAGACGTTGGGTGGTGCCCCCGTGTATCAGACGTTGGATGGAGCATTATGGGTTACACTCTATGTCAGTGATGGCTAACCTATGGCACTGGTGCCAGAGGTGGCACTCAGAGCCCTTTCTGTGGGCACTCAGGCCATCACCAGACATGGCTCCAGGTATCTTCCTGCAGTCCCAGACAGCCCAGGAATTGCTGTACTCAGAGCTATAATAAAGTGACAGCGCTACCTGGGACTGCTGAATGAGTGGGAAGGTGTGAACAGATCTGGATTATCATTGTAGCTCCTGCTCCGGCCCTGACAAATCTTCCTGTTTATGGGACCCTGGAGGGAGGCTACAATGATCATGCAAATTTCTTCTATTTTCTCCTTTATTGGTGCCTCAGGTGCTGGTATCAATGAAAGCGGTGACAGAACAGGGAGTATAAATCACAAATTAGATTGCCATGTTGGGACTTTGCGATAAATAAGTCGCTCTTGGTTGTAGTTTGGGCACTCGGTCTCTAAAAGGTTCTCCATCACTGCCCTATGCGGTGTACACTATAAATCTTCGGTTTCCGTAGAGCACTGTACGGTCTCATCAACTCATCTGACAGATGATCTGCACCCATGTAGTTACTGTAAGCCAGGGTGCCGTGTGGCTTGGGGGCAGCGGTGGAGGTGCCTCGTACAGGGGTGAGGGTGCTGGGGTCCCCATGAATGGTGGTCAGAACAAGGACATCCCTCTCGTCCTTATACTTGACCAACACCATGTTCTGGTTGCTGAGCGCCTTCATGTCCCCCCTTATAAGTGGCCCCTGACAAGGGCTCCAGGAGACCCCTATGGCTTTTTTATACAGAGCCGCCGAGGGCTACAGAACCTCTGGACCTCAGGGATTGGATAGTGGACCTGGGATACAAGTGGTGACCCGTATCCAGCAGTGGCGGCACTAGTTTTGAAGTTAAATCCCGTGGTTTGTCCGAATCCGTCCGATCTTCCCCCTCCCCCCGATTTGTGTTGCATGAAAGCCGGCACAATTGCACCAAAATCCGATCTCATGCGCCAAAAAGCCCTTTTAAATCCCTGTCCCAGCGCCGCAAAATGGAAATCGTCGGGATGTCAGATGAATTCCGCGGGGCCCTTAGTAAACGAGCAAACACATGGGGAAAAGTGCACCTCATGAGTATTGATATGTTCGGGGATGCTTTGTTCCTGATGCATTTGTTGTGCCTTTCAGACGCAATGAAAACACATTCCGTAAATGAGGCCTAAGAATATACAGGTAACATTTCCATGTGGCAGTAGGTGGGCCCCCAGAATTTACTTCACTGATGGGCCCTAGGCCCTCCAGTGCGCCCCTGCCTGGGGAACCGTCAGGTAGGAAATCCAGTGACTGAATGTAGATATGGACCTCTGGTGGATGAGGCCCAAATCTATCCTCAGACAGTGGACCTGACTGATCCTAAGCATGAGGTCCACAGGAGGGGCCAGCTTTAGTAACTTGGACTTATCATCCAAGAAACCCATAGATGTCGGATGCCATTGTAAAGACCAGTTTGTCTTCTGGTTTACAAAGGTTTCTGATTCCCACACTCAAGGTCCAACCCCACGCAGAATAAGACCTATGAGGACACTCACCTTTCCAGGTACCCACCTGTGAGACAGTTCTCAATACTTTCATCATTCACCCCTCCAAGGCTGATGGAGATGGTATCAATGGTCCCAGAGAAGATGGTGCTCCCTGTGGCCATGGTCACCTTGTAGACCCCCATGTCTTCTGAGGATGCCCTGCTCTGGATCGGGTCTGCTCTAGTGTACATAGTCCATGTCCTCCAGCAGAAGAGATGATAAGAAGTCACTAAACAGCAAACATCACCATCTCCGAAGCCTGAGGCCCCCGGGTGCTCCTAGACATTGTGCACTGCTGATCCTCTCCATCTTTAGAGAATATTTACTCCGAGGTGGCACCAGGACTTGTTTTCCCATAATCTCAAGTTTTGGTGGCTATCCGAACCTAACACTAAACCAACCCTGACCTGCGTTCTCCCACATGTCCCACATGTCCTGTATCCCACGTGTAGCCACCATAGATGTCCCATGACATAATAATAGGTGACTATCATGCTGAGAGCAGGCGGTGGGAGGTCATGTGTTATCGATGTACATTGCTCCAATGTGTGGGCTGCAGAACCTGGACTGGGTCACATGGGCCAAGCTTTTTTTGAGGGTTCTCAATCCACCGGCTCCTCCTCAGGGGCTCCTCCTCAGGGGCTTTGCTCCATTGGCCTGAAGGACACTGCAGTCTCCTGGTTTTCTTCCCATCTCTCTGACCGCACTTTCAGTGTCTCCTTTTCTGGATATTTCTTCTCCTCTTCCTCTCACTTTCGGGTTCTCACGGACCAGTCTCAGGCTTCAGGAGTAGTGGACCCACTGGACCACCACGGACGATGACGTAAGCCGACACCTGGGACCAGAGTGTAAGTGGCACCCGGTCCTCACCATCAGCAGATTTGGCCTCCAGTATCATCTCTCTGTGCGGATGGTAGCAGCTCTATAGATGCTTTGGTAAAGATGATCGGACCCATATTTCCGGGTTGGTGATGCCCCGAGCAACTAGCAATGGCTGATATTGGAAGGGGGTGTCCTATAATGTGGTGTCCTATAAGGGGGTGTCCTATAAGGGGGTGTCCTATAAGTGTGTCTCCTATAAGGGGGTGTCCTATAAGGGGGTGTCCTATAAGGGTGTCCTATAAGGGGGTGTCCTATAAGGGTGTCCTATAAGTAGGTGTTCTATAAGTGTGTGTCCTATAAGGGGGTGTCCTATAAGGGGGTGTCCTATAAGGAGGTGTTCTATAAGTGTGTCCTATAAGGGGGTGTCCTATTCGGGGGTGTCCTATAAGGGGGTGTCCTATAAGGGGGTGTTCTATAAGTGTGTCCTATAAGGGGGTGTCCTATAAGGAGGTGTTCTATAAGTGTGTCCTATAAGGGGGTGTCCTATTCGGGGGTGTCCTATAAGGGTGTCTCCTATAAGGGGGTGTCCTATAAGGGTGTGTCCTATAAGGGGGTGTCCTATAAGGGTGTCTCCTATAAGGGGGTGTCCTATAAGGGGGTGTCCTGTAAAGGGGTGTCCTATAAGGGGGTGTCCTATAAGGGTGTCTCCTATAAGGGGTGTCCTATAAGGGTGTGCAACACCCTCGCCGATGCAATGGCGAGGGAGTGTTTGCGAATACGTCCCACCTGCATGTACCCACATCACACTACATGGTCCTGATAGGACATAGGGGATATTGCAGTGGTGAATCCTGCCTGGCAAGGCAGAGGTTAAGTGTTTTGTATGATGCAAGATGCTATTGTCCAATGATCTGTGTTACATCCTGTCCTCTGTAAGCTGAGATGTGATTGGAGGAGCAGCCACCACCTGACCAAAGGGAGGTAATAAAACCCCCTGGCCAGGAATGTTCTAGGAGTTAGTTCTGGAGATCTTCTTTCAGAGATTATTCTAGTAGGAGAATCCTAGAGAGTGAGTGAGTGAGCAATCTCAGTCTAGCCCATACCAGAGCAGGAAGAGCCTAGCCCCTGCCTCTGAAGAGTGGAGCATTAGACTAGAGTTAGTGTAGTGAGGAAAAGGGGTATCATCTTACCTTTAAAGGTGATACCTGAAGCCCTACAGGACAAGCTGAAGCTTCCCACCAGGACACAGCTGCCTTCCCAGCCTGCCCTCTACATCCAGGCTGGTGAACTATCTCCTGAGGCTCCCTCCAAAAGCATCTCAGCACTCCATCTACCTGTTAAAGGCACGTTGCTGCGGTTCCTGCCGGTTCAAATAAAGAACTGTAAGTTGTTTTCTTCAACTTCTGTCTCCGTCTGGTCCCTGCTAATACGGCTGCCTTCATCACCGGCACCCTGTCCATCACCCAGAGACCCACACTCGGGACATTAAGGGGTTGCCCCAGGGAGATCCGCTATAGCAGCCTCTCCCTCATCATTTCTTGCCAACACCACCCTGCCGGAGACCTGCCAGGCTGTAGGACAGCCCTCCGGTTCCGTACCAAGCACCGTGACAATAGCATGCTTAGGCCGCAACCGCCAGCCACTCCGGTACCGCGAGCCCCGGCTGTCTCCAGGCCTCACCTAAAGGGCTAGGCCCCGGTGGGGGATGTTGCAAGTGGCGTCACGAACAGGATTGATACTGCTGTGCCTTATTCCGGCATTAAAGACTTTCCTTTATTGAAAAGACTGTGCTGCCTAACCCTGCTGCCATCCGGGTTTAGGCCCAAGTAATTGTGTGTTTCTGGATTGAACTGTGTTATACTGCTGCCACGTGCTGTCGAGCGCCGCTCCAGCACTCAAGAGGTTAATCCCTGCAAAGAACTGTATCAGCTCTGCTACATCCGGCTCTGCCGCGCCTGAAGATTTTACCTCAGAAACTGTGGCGTAGCAAATAATTCAAGCCCGCCAAAACCTTCACTGGCGGGAAACCCAGATGACTCACCAAACTCCGCTCACGCGCGAATGGCGCGAACCCCGCCTCCTGTGGTGCAGGAAAAATTAGAGCCCGCCACAGCTCTTGGCGGGAAGGACTTGGACTCCTCCCACTGGCTCGAGGCGGACTTCCTGCCCCGCCTCAGAGAAGCAAGAGAACTCGTGCTGATCTTGGAGAGTGAGGTCAGCACCATGTGGGGTCCTCCGCCATTCCCCCCTGTGGAGCAGCCGGAGTTCTACGAAATACTGGAGACTATGGTCGTGGTCTCTGCTCAGCCGGTCCGGAGACCCTCCGCTGGACATCGGCTGCACCGAGGACTGACCCGGGCCTTCGTCACCAGGACGTGTTTCCAAACGGTGACGCAGCACCAGGTACCACCCGGGCGGTTCCTCGTGCCTCTCCCGGCTACCATGCTGGTACCGCGGACCCACGTGGAGGCGCCACGTGGGGAGGCCCCGACTCCTGTCGAGCCAACGCCTGGGCCTATTGCTGCCGCTCCACCTGCTCCGAGGCCTACCATTCCCGCTGTGCGGCCTGCCAGCCCCGCTGGGATGGTTCCTGATCCTCCGGCAGTTCCTGATCCTCCGGCACCTACCTGTCGCCCAAGGAGATCCGAGCCTGCACCGGAGCCACGAGCCCCAGCACCGGCACCTCCGCAGCCTCAAGGCCGAGGTGAGGCCGTCCGCCGGCGACTCCGAGACACTGTCTCGGAACAGCGACGCCGAGAAAAGGATTATTTATTATCATTTTGCACTTAATGCCTTCCTTTCTAGGTATGGACATTCTGCTTGCACTCTTTATGCCTTTTCTTTGCAGGTAAAGAGACATTTACTATCTTGCTACCCTGAGTAGCCTATCCACCTCTGTAACGTTTGTAACGTTTTAAGATGTGTACCCATTGGGCTTCTAAGCCAATGTGAGTTAACCTGTTTGCCCACTGTCAGAAGATATGCCAGTAGTCTGCATTAACCCTTTCATAGGCTTTTCAGGTTGTAGTGTGGCTGTGTCGGACCGTCTATTTGTAAAACACTGACCGCTACCTGATCCCTCAAACTGAGGTTTGCACATGGGGGTAGTCCGTAAACTGCGGGTCTTTCGGGGACCAGGGGTGTTACACAGTTAGCACCTGGATGCCACCCATACTATGGGTAAGGATGCCAGTCAGGAGGTACTTGTGTCGCATATGCTAACGCAATGCAGATAGACACACTATATAATTGCCACCAGGGAAGAAGCGTTGATATAACAAATATACAGGCCTTGGTGCAAGGAGTGGATTACAGGACATGACACCACACCTTTCCTACTGTACAGTTCGGTTTAATGGCGTCAGCGACCAATTGTCATACAGCTACATGTTTTTGTCTTAGTCTGACACCAACCCAGGTGCCTGTCTCCAGGACCATGGGCGGTTTGTCCCTACACCTCACATAGCCTGCACTTCCCAGAAGTGCCTTAGCCCCCTCTGTGCCCCAAAACATCTGTAGTCGAGCCGAGGGCGGCTCTTTCAATTGCCCCCGGGGTATGCAACACCCTCGCCGATGCAATGGCGAGGGAGTGTTTGCGAATACGTCCCACCTGCATGTACCCACATCACACTACATGGTCCTGATAGGACATAGGGGATATTGCAGTGGTGAATCCTGCCTGGCAAGGCAGAGGTTAAGTGTTTTGTATGATGCAAGATGCTATTGTCCAATGATCTGTGTTACATCCTGTCCTCTGTAAGCTGAGTTGTGATTGGAGGAGCAGCCACCACCTGACCAAAGGGAGGTAATAAAACCCCCTGGCCAGGAATGTTCTAGGAGTTAGTTCTGGAGATCTTCTTTCAGAGATTATTCTAGTAGGAGAATCCTAGAGAGTGAGTGAGTGAGTAATCTCTGTCTAGCCCATACCAGAGCAGGAAGAGCCTAGCCCCTGCCTCTGAAGAGTGGAGTCTAAGACTAGAGTTAGTGTAGTGAGGAAAAGGGGTATCATCTTACCTTTAAAGGTGATACCTGAAGCCCTAAAGGACAAGCTGAAGCTTCCCACCAGGACACAGCTGCCTTCCCAGCCTGCCCTCTACATCCAGGCTGGCGAACTATCTCCTGAGGCTCCCTCCAAAAGCATCTCAGCACTCCATCTACCTGTTAAAGGCACGTTGCTGCGGTTCCTGCCGGTTCAAATAAAGAACTGTAAGTTGTTTTCTTCAACTTCTGTCTCCGTCTGGTCCCTGCTAATACGGCTGCCTTCATCACCGGCACCCTGTCCATCACCCAAAGAGACTCACACTCGGGACATTAAGGGGTTGCCCCAGGGAGATCCGCTATAGCAGCTTCTCCCTCATCATTTCTTGCCAACACCACCTGCTGGAGACCTGCCAGGCTGTAGGACAGCCCTCCGGTTCCGTACCAAGCACCGTGACAATAGCGTGCTTAGGCCGCAACCGCCAGCCACTCCGGTACCGCGAGCCCCGGCTGTCTCCAGGCCTCACCTAAAGGGCTAGGCCCCGGTGGGGGATGTTGCAGGTGTCTCCTATAAGGGGGTGTCCTATAAGCGGGTGTCCTATAAGGGGGTGTCCTATAAGGGTGTCTCCTATAAGGGGGTGTCCTATAAGCGGGTGTCCTATAAGGGGGTGTCCTATAAGGGGGTGTCCTATAAGCCGGGGGGGGTCACCTGTTCCGCTCCCCTCCGGAGTTTGTAGAATATCCGGGTGTTTACATAAGACTGGATGATACAGTGACGGAGTCTCAGCTGATTATAGACAAACATTGAAATACAGAACAAATAGCCCAGAGGTGCAGGAACCATGAGCACAACTCCCATCATCCTGCAGCCCTGCTGATTCCTACACCCTGGCGGAGGCCTCATGACTACTCCTATCATCCTGCAGCCCTGCTGATTCCCACAACTCAGCGGAGGCATCATGACTACTCCTATCATCCTGCAGCCCTGGTGATTCCCACAACTCAGCAGAGGCCTCATGACTACTCTCATCATCCTGCAACCCTGCCGATTCCCACAACCCAGCGGAGGCCTCATGACTACTCCTATCATCCTGCAGCCCTGGTGATTCCCACAACCCAGCGGAGGCCTCATGACTACTCCTATCATCCTGCAGCCCTGGTGATTCCCAAAACCCAGCGGAGGCCTCATGACTACTCCTATCATCCTGCAGCCCTGGTGATTCCCACAACTCAGTGGAGGCCTCATGACTACTCTCATCATCCTGCAGCCCTGCTGATCCCCACAACTCAGCGGAGGCCTCATGACTACTCTCATCATCCTGCAGCCTTGCTGATTTCCACAACTCACCAAAGGCCTCATGACTACTCTCATCATCCTGCAGCCTTGCTGATTCTCACAACTCAGCGGAGGCCTCATTACTACTCCCATCATCCTGCAGCCTTGCTGATTCTCACAACTCACTGGAGGCCTCATGACTACTCCCATCATCCTGCAGCCCTGCCGATTCCCACAACTCAGCGGAGGCCTCATGACTACTCCCATCATCCTGCAGCCCTGCCGATTCCCACAACTCAGCGGAGGCCTCATGACTACTCCCATCATCCTGCAGCCCTGCCGATTCCCACAACTCAGCGGAGGCCTCATGACTACTCCCATCATCCTGCAGCCCTGCCGATTCCCACAACTCAGTGGAGGCCTCATGACTACTCCCATCATCCTGCAGCCCTGCCGATTCCCACAACTCAGCGGAGGCCTCATGACTACTCCCATCATCCTGCAGCTCTGCCGATTCCCACAACTCAGCGGAGGCCTCATGACTACTCCCATCATCCTGCAGCCCTGCCGATTCCCACAACTCAGTGGAGGCCTCATGACTACTCCCATCATCCTGCAGCCCTGCCGATTCCCACAACTCAGCGGAGGCCTCATGACTACTCCCATCATCCTGCAGCTCTGCCGATTCCCACAACTCAGCGGAGTTCAGGTCTGAAGGGAACAGTTTCCTTCTTTAGTGAAGAATTCAGGTGTAAAGCAACACAAGAAAATCCCAGGCCGACTCCTCCAATCTCCTCCCTGGAAGAAGAAGGGTTAATGCTGAGGAGAGGTCTGGGTAGCTGCCCCCCTCTTCCTCAGAAGGCTGGCACCCTGGTCACAGGCTGGAGCCCCGGGTCTATGGCAGAGTGTCCCCATCTCCGCCTCTGGTGCTCAGGTAGACGGATAATCTTCTCCCCCAAGCTCTGCTCCCTAACTGTGAGACCCTCAGGACGGGGACTGCTCCCTAACTGTGAGACACTCAGGACGAGGACTGCTCCCTAACTGTGAGACCCTCAGGACGGGGACTGCTCCCTAACTGTGAGACACTCAGGACGGGGACTGCTCCCTAACTGTGAGACACTCAGGACGGGGACTGCTCTCTCTATATATCTTCTATTCCACCACAAACAGTCCACTAAATAGTCTATGGCAGAAAGTTTCTAAAGTAGTAAACAACTTTCCAGATACAACCTGTGATTCTAAAGGTCAGACTGTCTGCTTTTCTGGTAAACAAGTCTGTTTTTCTCCTTCATAACAGTTTCTTCTTTCTGTGGATAGTTATTGGCTCCTCCTTAGTTAGCGATACAGACAGAAATGTCTCTCGGTGTTCATTAAACTTTTCTACATGTCTAAATAAATGTGCTAATAAACAGAATGTATATAACAAAACACAGTGGGGTCTGAACGCCGCACTTTTGTCGGGTTTCTCGAATATGGCAAAAAAACGAAAGGGCCATGTGCTATACCAAAAATAACAATCTTTATTCAACATGAATAGAACAAATGACATATACACCAGACCAACAATAAAAACAATTAAAAAGGAAATAATCCTAAAGACTTAAACCCAAGGGAGGTTTGGGCACATGATAATGCCCCTGAAAACAAATGCCTCCCTACCCAGCCCCACACCCAAAGCCTGTCCAGCAAGACGAATCAGATGGCAAGGACCATGAAAGAATAACGTGGCAAGTGCAGCCTTGCAGCAAAACAATTGTAATAAAATAAATTATAATAGAATAATTACCAAGCAGGCCAGACGGCTAGGGGAGGGGCTGGGAGAGCCCCACGCGTATCGCCACTCACAGTGGCTTCCTCAGGGGTAGCTGGTGAGAGGTAATGAGTCAACATATGTATACCTGTGTGATGAATCCTAGGGTATCAGGTGTGGAGCGCCCAATAGTATGGACGCGTTCAGCGTCGTCCCAGCCGCACTGCGCATGCGTGCGCGTCATGGGTCACGTGAGCGGTCATGTGATCGGGATTACGGCGTTCAGCACCAGGTAAGTGCGCATGTCCGCAATATGATCAGCTGGGAAGTCATATGACATAAGTAATGGCGTCCAGCGCCTTATAGTCACATAGGTTATGTGATGGTTGGCATTTAAAAACACAAAAGAGTTTTATTATATTTAATCTATCTGTGTTAATTAAAGTGATATGTTATATATAATGTATCTATATTAATTAAAGTGATAAGTGCATAAAAATAGGGTGTAATCCTAACCTAGAGGGTTAGCAAAAAATCAACAAAAATTACAGAAAAAAAGAGAGGGGGGAAAAAGGGGTGAGAGGGGGCGCATACGATATTAAAAACAATTTTATAACACCCATCTAATGGGTGACACAAAATCATATCTATTCATCATGTGTACAAAAAATAACAAAGATAACAAAGGTATGTATGTATAAACTATACAATATATATGCAGAAATGAAAAGTGAAACAAAACCTAAATCTATATAAAGATAAATATATAAATATTAAATTAACATATGTATATACAAACCTAGGAGGTGAACCATGAAGTGCACCCAAAAATCAGGTTATATAGTATCATATGCTAGCGCCATAGATAAGCAGTAACCAAAATGGCAACCAACACATCACACTCCCAGACATACATACATGGGCCCATGTACACACACATACACACATGCACACAGCGGATAATGGACGCACGCTGAAAATCACCTAGATGATATATGTTATACACAGGTATAACGATGAATAAATAACAATAAGTATAATAATGTAACAGGCAGAGTCTCGGATGAGGATGGAGGAGATCTTTTCAGGTCGCTATATAAGAGGGTGATTAACGGACTGTTGTCTCAATGAGTCGCAGTTTCGAGGGTGTAGTAAATATTACATTATATAGAGAACCTAAGTATATAATGAAAGAAAATGAGATAAATCATAATATAATTATAATAAAGATGAAAAGATGTCGCTATGTGTGGTGATGACCCGAAGTGTGATAGAATAGTGATGAAATAGAGTAACAACGTGCGAGATGTGTTACAGCGTGCTTGAATGTGTATCTGATCGGTGTGTGAAGAGATAAGAAAAAGAGGAGAGAAGAAAAGAGGTGAGTAGAGAAGTGAGAAGCAGAGAAAAAGACAGAAGAAACTAAAGAAAAAGCAAGTAGTACAAATAGTGTGATCAAGAGTGTGGACAGATGAGGATGTGATGTGATCTGTGCAACGTGATGCAAATGAAAGTGGTATTAGGGAGTCACGGACACAAAATGAAAAAGAAACAAAAAATAGGGTGACTCGTGATGTGTCAAACGTGAGATGTGAATGAGGTGAAAAAGTCTGCCAAGGAGAGAGTGATAAACAAGGAGTGTAACTGACTAAGTGCTCACATACCTTATTGTTTATAGAATCCCGAAAAAAGCATATCTTCATTTATCCCATGTGGGGATAGTGCACCCAGACGGAATATCCATCTAGCCTCCTGTCGTAATAATGCTGGTACCGGGTCGCCTCCTCGGATATTGGACTGAATTCTTTCCAGACCCACCACCTGTAGTTTGGCTGGATTATTTCGGTGGAAGGAATGAAAGTGCTTAGCCACCGTAGTCAGCTGTCTGCCATTGGCGAGGTCTTGCTCGGCATTGTTGATTGTCGACACATGTTTTTGGACTCTTTTTCGTAACTCTTGTGTCCTTTGTCCGACATACATTTTCGGACAAGGGCAAATCAGTCCATACACGACACAACGAGAGCGACAATTGATGTATGATCGTAAGACAACTTTCTCCTGATTAGTCGGGTTTTGAAAAGAATTACCTCTCAAGATCATGGGGCACACTGTGCACTCCCCACACGGGTAAGAACCCACCAATTTAAGACCTCTGCCTAGTGAATGAACGGGTCTTTGGAAGTGGCTCTGGACCAGTGAGTCACGTAAGTTCCTGGCCCTTTTTGCGATCATCCTAGGTTTGGCTGTGAGATGTAGGTGTAGCCGTGGATCGCTCCTCAAAATGCCCCAGTTTTTTTGGAGCAGTTTGTAAACGTCAGACCATTGATTGTGGTATGTTGTTGTAAGGCAAGGCTTGCCATCCATCCCTTTATTTTTTGGTGTAAAAGTATCTTCTCTTTTGGTTTGTTTAGCCCGCATGTACGCTCTGGACACCACTTTCTTTGGGTATGCTCGGTCACGAAATCTCGAAGAGAGGTCTGTACAGTGTTGCTGAAATTCCTCCTGAGTACTACAGTTTCTTCTCAATCGTAAGAACTGTCCAATCGGGATCCCATCCCTCAAATGTCGCGGATGGAAACTTGTATAGTGTAACAAGCTATTAGTCGCCGTCTCCTTCCTATAGAGGGTCGTCTCGATATGTCCATTCTGTATGGTAATTCGCAGATCCAAAAAGTTTGCCCCTGTCTGTGAGAAAGTGGGTGTTAGATGGATCTGCAAATGATTGCTGTTCAGATCTGAGACAAAGCTTTGGCAGGTCTCGAGTGACCCCCTCCAGAACACCAATATATCATCAATATAACGATGCCATGCAATGACGTGTTCCTGGAAGGTCCGCGATGGGTACACGCTGGTCTCCTCCCACCAACCTAGAAAAAGATTGGCGTAGGACGGAGCACAGCGTGCACCCATCGCGGTACCCGAGACCTGCCTGTAAAAGACCCGATCAAAGACAAAAAAATTATGTCTTAAGACAAAATCAAGTAATTCCAGGAGAAACGCATTGTGACGGGGATCGCCACACCGATCTTTTTTCAGAAAATGCATCACAGAGTTGATGCCCACCTCATGTATGATATTGGTGTATAACGACTCAACATCCATCGTCACTATCCAGACCTCTTGATTAGATGACTGTAGGTTCAGTCCCTCAATCCGTTCAATAAGATGTGATGAGTCCCGTACATACGATGTTAACTTGGTTACACGGTTCTGGAGAAAAAAATCAATGTAAGTGCAGGCTTTTTCGCATAGACCCCCTATGCCAGCCACAATGGGTCTACCTGGTGGGTTGACAAGTGCCTTGTGTACCTTTGGCAACATATAAAATGTGGGTACAATTGGTTTTTTAACTGTTAGGAAGTCCTTTTCTTTACGTGAGATAACCCCTGAATCCGCGGCCATTTTGATCAATCGGTCAAGCTTATTTTTGAAAACCTCTGTGGGATCTGAGGGTAGGGAAAAATAGTAATGCTGATTACCCAGCTGTCTCCTTGCTTCACCCACATATTGGTCCATAGGCCATAGGACCACATTTCCGCCTTTATCGGCCTCTTTGATGATAAAATTTGTATTAGAGCGTAACTTACACATTGCTTGGCGTTCGGCATTCGACATGTTTTCATGTTTGTATGGTTCCTCCTTCAACTCGCGAATGTCAGCCAGCATACACTCAAAAAAGATCTGTATGGCCGGAAAAAGACGTAAATTAGGGGTAATTTGTGAGGGTGGGCGTAAAGTAAAGTTTGGCCTACCTAAGGTTTCTTCATTCTCATTTTCACGTAAGAGATCGAGTAGGTCCATAAACGTTTGTCGATCCCCCTCCGGCATATGGTCTGCTAGTGATGGCCTCTTCTCATGTCTAAATAGATACAGTGCTAATAAGCAGAATGTATATAACAAAACACAGTGGGGTCTGAACGCCGCACTTTTGTCGGGTTTCTCGAATATTTCCTCTTTGTGCAGAATTGCCCCAGGATTTTGGCACACGCGATCGGATTGTGGCACACGCGTGGGGGCGTGGCCGTCAGACAACCCAACGGATTCGGAAAAAACTTAGAATTTAAAAAACGAATTCTGTCGCAAGATCAGCACTTACATGCACCAGGAAGAAGCATGTTGCCCCCGTGACTGGCTCAGAGGGGGCATCACTGTACTGAGAGAAGCCAGAGGGAGCCCTCAAAGTCGCCTGACCTGCTGGATATCACTGCAACATGGATCGACTCTGCCTCACCTGCTGCTCTGTGCTTTAGTGGCTTGCAATTCTCTTACTCTTTCAGACCCTCTCGTCTTCCCTTCTTTGTAGGTCCTCTCCATCAGGTCATTCCTCCTGCACCCCCTCTCGCCTTCCCTTCTTTGTAGGTCCTCTCCCTCAGGTCATTTCTCCTGCACCCCCTCTCGTCTTCCCTTCTTTGTAGGTCCTCTCCCTCAGGTCATTCTTCCTTCACCCTCTCATCTTCCCTTCTTTGTAGGTCCTCTCCCTCAGGTCATTCCTCCTGCACCCTCTCATCTTCCCTTCTTTGTAGGTCCTCTCCCTCAGGTCATTCCTCCTGCACCCTCTCGTCTTCCCTCCTTTGTAGGTCCTCTCCCTCAGGTCATTCCTCCTGCACCCTCTCGTCTTCCCTTCTTTGTAGGTCCTCTCCCTCAGGTCATTCCTCCTGCACCCTCTCGTCTTCCCTTCTTTGTAGGTCCTCTCCCTCAGGTCATTCCTCCTGCACGCCCTCTCGTCTTCCCTTCTTTGTAGGTCCTCTCCCTCAGGTCATTCCTCCTGCACCCTCTCGTCTTCCCTTCTTTGTAGGTCCTCTCCCACAGGTCATTCCTCCTGCACCTCCTCTCGTCTTCCCTTCTTTGTAGGGCCTCTCACTCAGGTCATTCCTCCTGCACCCTCTCGTCTTCCCTCCTTTGTAGGTCCTCTCCCTCAGGTCATTCCTCCTGCACCCTCTCGTCTTCCCTTCTTTGTAGGTCTTCTCCCTCAGGTCATTCCTCCTGCACTCCCTCTCGTCTTCCCTTCTTTGTAGGTCCTCTCCCTCAGGTCATTCCTCCTGCACCCCCTCTCGTCTTCCCTTCTTTGTAGGTCCTCTCCATCAGGTCATTCCTCCTGCACCCCCTCTCGTCTTCCCTTCTTTGTAGGTCCTCTCCCTCAGGTCATTCCTCATGCACCCTCTCGTCTTCCCTTCTTTGTAGGGCCTCTCCCTCAGGTCATTCCTCCTGCACCCTCTCGTCTTCCCTTCTTTGTAGGTCCTCTCCCTCAGGTCATTCCTCATGCACCCTCTCGTCTCCCTTCTTTGTAGGTCCTCTCCATCAGGTCATTCCTCCTGCACCCCCTCTCGTCTTCCCTTCTTTGTAGGTCCTCTCCCTCAGGTCATTCCTCCTGCACCCCCTCTCGTCTTCCCTTCTTTGTAGGTCCTCTCCCTCAGGTCATTCCTCATGCGCCCTCTCGTCTTCCCTTCTTTGTAGGGCCTCTCCCTCAGGTCATTCCTCCTGCACCCTCTCGTCTTCCCTTCTTTGTAGGTCCTCTCCCTCAGGTCATTCCTCATGCACCCTCTCGTCTTCCCTTCTTTGTAGGTCCTCTCCATCAGGTCATTCCTCCTGCACCCCCTCTCGTCTTCCCTTCTTTGTAGGTCCTCTCCATCAGGTCATTCCTCCTGCACCCCCTCTCGTCTTCCCTTCTTTGTAGGGCCTCTCCCTCAGGTCATTCCTCCTGCACCCTCTCGTCTTCCCTTCTTTGTAGGTCCTCTCCCTCAGGTCATTCCTCATGCACCCTCTCGTCTTCCCTTCTTTGTAGGTCCTCTCCATCAGGTCATTCCTCCTGCACCCCCTCTCGTCTTCCCTTCTTTGTAGGTCCTCTCCCTCAGGTCATTCCTCCTGCACCCTCTCGTCTTCCCTTCTTTGTAGGTCCTCTCCCTCAGGTCATTCCTCATGCACCCTCTCGTCTTCCCTTCTTTGTAGGTCCTCTCCATCAGGTCATTCCTCCTGCACCCCCTCTCGTCTTCCCTTCTTTGTAGGTCCTCTCCCTCAGGTCATTCCTCATGCACCCTCTCGTCTTCCCTTCTTTGTAGGGCCTCTCCCTCAGGTCATTCCTCCTGCACCCTCTCGTCTTCCCTTCTTTGTAGGTCCTCTCCCTCAGGTCATTCCTCATGCACCCTCTCGTCTCCCTTCTTTGTAGGTCCTCTCCATCAGGTCATTCCTCCTGCACCCCCTCTCGTCTTCCCTTCTTTGTAGGTCCTCTCCCTCAGGTCATTCCTCCTGCACCCCCTCTCGTCTTCCCTTCTTTGTAGGTCCTCTCCCTCAGGTCATTCCTCATGCGCCCTCTCGTCTTCCCTTCTTTGTAGGGCCTCTCCCTCAGGTCATTCCTCCTGCACTCCCTCTCGTCTTCCCTTCTTTGTAGGTCCTCTCCCTCAGGTCATTCCTCATGCACCCTCTCGTCTTCCCTTCTTTGTAGGTCCTCTCCATCAGGTCATTCCTCCTGCACCCCCTCTCGTCTTCCCTTCTTTGTAGGTCCTCTCCATCAGGTCATTCCTCCTGCACCCCCTCTCGTCTTCCCTTCTTTGTAGGGCCTCTCCCTCAGGTCATTCCTCCTGCACCCTCTCGTCTTCCCTTCTTTGTAGGTCCTCTCCCTCAGGTCATTCCTCATGCACCCTCTCGTCTTCCCTTCTTTGTAGGTCCTCTCCATCAGGTCATTCCTCCTGCACCCCCTCTCGTCTTCCCTTCTTTGTAGGTCCTCTCCCTCAGGTCATTCCTCCTGCACCCTCTCGTCTTCCCTTCTTTGTAGGTCCTCTCCCTCAGGTCATTTCTCCTGCACTCCCTCTCTCGTCTTCCCTCCTTTGTAGGTCCTCTTCCTCAGGTCATTCCTCCTGCACCCCTTCTCGTCTTCCCTTCTTTGTAGGTCCTCTCCCTCAGGTCATTCCTCCTGCACCCCCTCTCGTCTTCCCTTCTTTGTAGGACCTCTCCCTCAGGTCATTCCTCCTGCACTCCCTCTCGTCTTCCCTTCTTTGTAGGTCCTCTCCCTCAGGTCATTCCTCCTGCACTCCCTCTCGTCTTCCCTTCTTTGTAGGTCCTCTCCATCAGGTCATTCCTCCTGCACCCCCTCTCGTCTTCCCTCCTTTGTAGGTCCTCTCCCTGTGGTCATTCCTCCTGCACCCTCTCGTCTTCCCTTCTTTGTAGGTCCTCTCCATCAGGTCATTCCTCCTGCACCCCCTCTCGTCTTCCCTTCTTTGTAGGTCCTCTCCCTCAGGTCATTCCTCCTGCACCTCCTCTCGTCTTCCCTTCTTTGTAGGTCCTCTCCCTCAGGTCATTCCTCCTGCACCCTCTCGTCTTCCCTTCTTTGTAGGTCTTCTCCCTCAGGTCATTCCTCCTGCACTCCCTCTCGTCTTCCCTTCTTTGTAGGTCCTCTCCCTCAGGTCATTCCTCCTGCACCCTCTCGTCTTCCCTTCTTTGTAGGTCCTCTCCCTCAGGTCATTCCTCCTGCACCCTCTCGTCTTCCCTTCTTTGTAGGTCCTCTCCCTAAGGTCATTCCTCCTGCACCCTCTCGTCTTCCCTTCTTTGTAGGTCCTCTCCCTCAGGTCATTCCTCCTGCACCCCCTCTCGTCTTCCCTTCTTTGTAGGTCCTCTCCCTCAGGTCATTCCTCCTGCACCCTCTCGTCTTCCCTTCTTTGTAGGTCCTCTCCCTCAGGTCATTCCTCCTGCACTCCCTCTCGTCTTCCCTTCTTTGTAGGTCCTCTCCCTAAGGTCATTCCTCCTGCACCCCCTCTCGTCTTCCCTTCTTTGTAGGTCCTCTCCCTCAGGTCATTCCTCCTGCACCCCCTCTCGTCTTCCCTTCTTTGTAGGTCCTCTCCCTCAGGTCATTCCTCCTGCACTCCCTCTCGTCTTCCCTTCTTTGTAGGTCCTCTCCCTAAGGTCATTCCTCCTGCACCCTCTCGTCTTCCCTTCTTTGTAAGTCCTCTCCCTCAGGTCATTCCTCCTGCACCCTCTCGTCTTCCCTTCTTTGTAGGTCCTCTCCCTCAGGTCATTCCTCCTGCACCCTCTCGTCTTCCCTTCTTTGTAAGTCCTCTCCCTCAGGTCATTCCTCCTGCACCCTCTCGTCTTCCCTTCTTTGTAGGTCCTCTCCCTCAGGTCATTCCTCCTGCACCCTCTCGTCTTCCCTTCTTTGTAGGTCCTCTCCCTCAGGTCATTCCTCATGCACCCTCTCGTCTTCCCTTCTTTGTAGGGCCTCTCCCTCAGGTCATTCCTCCTGCACCCTCTCGTCTTCCCTTCTTTGTAGGTCCTCTCCCTCAGGTCATTCCTCATGCACCCTCTCGTCTTCCCTTCTTTGTAAGTCCTCTCCCTCAGGATATTCTTCCCGTTGTCTCCTCTTGTTGCTGTAATATATCGTCCTCCCGGATCACCCGTCCAGTTTCTCGACCCCTTTGCTTCTTGGCTTCCATTTTCTATCCTGTGATATCCTAACGCTTATCATGGGAGACTTTTTTTTTTATATAAATACATTTTTATTAAACATTTCAACAATACAAATCAATCCGTAAAATGCAGTCTCGTGCAGTACAGCATTATTTTACAGCTCTGTGTTGCCACATATTATAACATACAGAATAAATAGCTCCTATATACTGCACAGGTCAAAATGCTTATTTTTCCCCTTTCTTCTCTTTTCCCACCCCCCCTCCCTTGACCAAACAATTTTATTAAACATTTCCATTTCCACAATGCTAATCAATCTTTAAAAATACTCTCCTGTACAGTACAGCATTATTTTATTTTGTACCTCTATGTTGCCACACATATACACATATATTATACGCCCGCAACCCATTTTTCACAACATGCATCCCCCCTATATTTCATTTTAACTAAGTGCTTCGGTGCAAAATATAACCTATGTACTATATTGTGTTGTATTATATTGTGATTCCAGTTCAAGGAACATGTTGCTATATGCTTCAAAACTTCCCTCTACTATTGGTCCTAGACTACCTTCCCATTTGGTCCTAGAGCTATGTGTAATATTTCTAGTGAAGCTCTTAATAATAAACCTGTAAACCTTTGTGATCACCTTATTTGTATTAGTTGCTGTGTGCAAATAATCAATACAGTCGTGACTCTCAATATTCAAATTCCTCTGCTTGTTCGCTAGAGCTAAAGCATGTGCCACCTGAAAAAATTAAAAAAATCCGCTTTGCCTAAGTGAAACAAATTCTGCATTTCATAAAATGCCTTTATCTCACCTTCCACCCAGATCTGTGAGACGTGACGGACCCCCCGTCCTATCCAGAAGCCAAAGACTGGGCACATTCCGATTAAACCATAGTGGTGTATCCGTCATCACCCCCCTAATATTCAGTAATTGTTTTTAGGCCTCCCATGATCTGTGCGCCAAGTTACAAATTAGCAGCCCCTTAAACCGAGGCTGTAAGAAATAACCACTTTCCAGTGTCTCACAAATTGTGGTCATTCTACCTTCAGTGAGTTTCACCATACACTCATATAACCTATTCTTTTCCCACCCTATTAACCTACTAGTCTGTGCTGAAATATAATAACCAAAGATAAAGGGGAGCCCAAACCCCCCTCTCCCATTGGTTTATATAGATGGGTGAGTTACGTCCCCAGACCAAGTCATTTATTATGGAGTTAATTAACCTAAAAAAGGAGTCTGGTATCCACATGGGGCTAGCTGTCAGAACAAATAATAGTCTAGGGAGAAAAATCATCTTTACCAGGCTAATTCTATCCGCCCTCGATAGGGGGAGTCTACACCAAACCAACACATTCTCTCTTATAGCTTTTATCAATGGTGACAAGTTCATCTGTACAAATTCATCCAACTGCGCCGAGATTCTGATCCCTAGATAAGTCAGACTGTCCTCACAGATCTTAAATCTATTCGGGTCGATATACCTGATGACATTCTTATCCAGGGGGAGGATCTGGGTCTTTCCCCACTTGATTTGTAAACCTGACCATTCACCGTACTCCTCAATAACCTCCATCACCTTTGGAATGGAGCTGGGGGATTCTCTAAGATACAATACAATGTCGTCTGCGTATAGACACACTTTATCATCTACCCCCCCCCCCCCACATCCTCCACCAACTACCCCCCTATCCTCTCTTATTCGAATGGCTAGTGGCTCTATAAACAGGGCAAACAGCAGGGGCGACTTATCATGGGAGACTTAACATTCCTATAAACACCCCCGTCTCCCTTCGGCTCCTCTTTAAAAATCGGATGTAAAAACTCCAAAAGTGCTTAAGGAATGAGACCTTTATTGGCTAACCAGAAAAATGATATTTGGTGCAAGCGTTCAGGGCACACAGGCCCCTTCTTCAGGCATGGATAGAGATGAAGCACTGAGAGAAAAACACAACATCTGAGGGATGTTACAACAAGATAATTAGTACGTGTGGTGAGACCCAATGGAGATAAGCCGGGGCAATAAAACTGGAGGTTATGTTACACAGAGAAGGGTGATGGGCAGGGGTGGGGGGGGGGGGCTAGGATGGCAGGGTTCTGGAGTCAGGGGGGGGGGCTAGGACGGCAGGGTTCTGGAGTCAGGGGGGTGACCTAGGATGGCAGGGGTCTGATATCAGCGGGTGGCTAGGATGGCAGGGGGTGCCTAGGATGGCAGGGGCTGGAGTCGGGGTGGCTAGGATGGCAGGGGCTGGAGTCAGGGGGTGGCCTAGGATGGCAGGGGCTGAAGTCAGGGGGTGGCTTAGGGTGGCAGGGTCTGGAGTCAGGGGGGGGGGCTAGGATGGCAGGGGCTGGAGTCAGGGGGGGGCCTAGGATGGCAGGGGCTGGAGTCAGGGGGTGGCCTAGGATGGCAGGGGTCTGGAGTCAGGGGGTGGCCTAGGATGGCAGGGGCTGGAGTCAGGGGGTGGCCTAGGATGGCAGGGGATGGAGTCAGGGGGTGGCCTAGGATGGCGGGTCTGGTGTCAGGGGGTGGCCTAGGATGGCAGGGGCTGGAGTCAGGGGGTGGCCTAGGATGGCAGGGGCTGGAGTCAGGCGGGGGCCTAGGATGGCAGGGGATGGAGTCAGGGGGTGGCCTAGAATGGCAGGGTCTGGAGTCAGGCGGGGGCCTAGGATGGCAGGGTCTGGAGTCAGGGGGTGGCCTAGGATGGCAGGGTCTGGAATCAGGGGGTGGCTAGGATGGCAGGGGCTGGAGTCAGGGGGTGGCCTAGGATGGCAGGGGCTGGAGTCAGGGGGTGTCCTAGGATGGCAGGGGTCTGGAATCAGGGGGTGGTTAGGATGGCAGGGGCTGGAGTCGGGGGGGGGGGGCTAGGATGGCAGGGGTCTGGAGTCAGGGGGGTGACCTAGGATGGCAGGGGTCTGATATCAGGGGGTGGCTAGGATGGCAGGGGCTGGAGTCAGGGGGGGGGGGCTAGGATGGCAGGGTTCTGGAGTCAGGGGGGTGACCTAGGATGGCAGGGGTCTGATATCAGGGGGTGGCTAGGATGGCAGGGGCTGGAGTCAGGGGGGGGGGCTAGGATGGCAGGGTTCTGGAGTCAGGGGGGTGACCTAGGATGGCATGGTCTGATATCAGGGGGTGGCTAGGATGGCAGGGGCTGGAGTCGGGGTGGCTAGGATGGCAGGGGCTGGAGTCAGGGGGTGGCCTAGGATGGCAGGGGCTGGAGTCAGGGGGTGGCCTAGGATGGCAGGGTCTGGAGTCAGGGGGGGAGGCTAGGCTGGCAGGGTCTGGAGTCAGGGAGTGGCCTAGGATGGCAGGGGCTGGAGTCAGGGGGTGGCCTAGGATGGCAGGGGCTGGAGTCAGGGGGTGGCCTAGGATGGCAGGGGCTGGAGTCAGGGGGTGGCCTAGGATGGCAAGGATGGATGGAGTCAGGGTGTGGACTAGGATGGCAGGGTCTGGTGTCAGGGGGTGGCCTAGGATGGCAGGGGCTGGAGTCAGGGTGTGGCCTAGGATGGCAGGGGATGGAGTCAGGGGGTGGCCTAGGATGGCAGGGGCTGGAGTCAGGGGGTGGCCTAGGATGGCAGGGGCTGGAGTCAGGGTGTGGCCTAGGATGGCAGGGGATGGAGTCAGGGGGTGGCCTAGGATGGCAGGGGCTGGAGTCAGGGGGTGGCCTAGGATGGCAGGGGCTGGAGTCAGGGTGTGGCCTAGGATGGCAGGGGATGGAGTCAGGGGGTGGCCTAGGATGGCAGGGGCTGGAGTCAGGGGGTGGCCTAGGATGGCAGGGTCTGGAGTCAGGGGGTGGCCTAGGATGGCAGGGTCTGGAGTTAGTCTCTTGAGTCCATGTAATGAGCCATAACCCCAGGTGTAATATTGAGGCCTTGTGTCAGTGACTGGAAGGTCATCATCAGTTTGATCCCAGGTTTTTCTTTCTCTGTTGTCCTTTCAGTATTAGGACCTGTAAATCCTTCTCGCTGTGGCCTGGTGCAGGTAAGTGTTTCCCACAGGTGTGTCCTTCCCCTCACTTATGGTGTCTGTGAGAGTTCATCCTGCGTCTCTCCACTGTATATATTATTTGTGTGACACCTCATGCACAGTATCATGGACACCACATGGAGGATCTACAGGAGAATGTGCCCGGGATGTCGTAGTCCTGCTGTGTGCACGCCCGGGATGTTATACTCCTGCTGTGTGCACGCCCGGGATGTTATACTCCTGCTGTGTGCACGCCCGGGATGTTATACTCCTGCTGTGTGCACGCCCGGGATGTTATACTCCTGCTGTGTGCACACCCGGGATGTTATACTCCTGCTGTGTGCACGCCCGGGATGTTATACTCCTGCTGTGTGCACGCCCGGGATGTTACACTCCTGCTGTGTGCACGCCCGGGATGTTACACTCCTGCTGTGTGTCGGGGATGTGATGATAGAACATGGGCACAAGTCTTGCCTCTCTTGTTGTGGCAGGGAAAAGTGCCCGTTTGTGTTGGTGGTGAGAGGGCAATTCTTACCAGGAGATTCCCCATGTTTGGTGGCTGTTTGTAGGCAAGGAGGGGGAGGGCCGGGAATATGTCCTTTAGCCTGTTGTCCTAATGAAGAACGGCTTGGAGATCTGCTGCAATTTTCTTTAAAATCTTCATTTGTGGGTTGTACATGACCACCAGGGGCGCTCTGCACTTGTCCTCTTTCTGTTGGTCATAACCACCAGGGGCGCTCTGCACTTGTCCTCTTTCTGTTGTACATGACCACTAGGGGCGCTCTGCACTTGTCCTCTTTCTGTTGGTCATGACCACTAGGGGCCCTCTGCACTTGTCCTCTTCCTGTTGGTCATGACCACTAGGGGCGCTCTGCACTTGTCCTCTTTCTGTTGTACATGACCACCAGGGGCGCTCTGCACTTGTCCTCTTTCTGTTGTACATGACCACCAGGGGCGCTTTGCACTCGTCCTCTTTCTGTTGTACATGACCACCAGGGGTGCTCTGCACTTGTCCTCTTCCTCTTGGTCATGACCACTAGGGGCGCTCTGCACTTGTCCTCTTTCTGTTTGTCATGACCACCAGGGGAGCTCTGCACTTGTCCTCTTTCTGTTGTACATGACCACCAGGGGAGCTCTGCACTTGTCCTCTTTCTGTTTGTCATAACCACCAGGGGCGCTCTGCACTTGTCCTCTTTCTGTTGGTCATGACCACCAGGGGTGCTCTGCACTTGTCCTCTTTCTGTTGGTCATGACCACTAAGGGCGTTCTGCACTTGTCCTCTTTCTGTTGGTCATGACCACTAGGGGCGCTCTGCACTTGTCCTCTTTCTGTTGTACATGACCACCAGGGGAGCTCTGCACTTGTCCTCTTTCTGTTTGTCATGACCACCAGGGGAGCTCTGCACTTGTCCTCTTTCTGTTGTACATGACCACTAAGGGCGCTCTTAACTTGTCCTCTTTCTGTTGTACATGACCACTAGGAGCGCTCTGCACTTGTCCTCTTTCTGTTGTACATGACCACCAGGGGAGCTCTGCACTTGTCCTCTTTCTGTTTGTCATGACCACCAGGGGAGCTCTGCACTTGTCCTCTTTCTGTTTGTCATAACCACCAGGGGCGCTCTGCACTTGTCCTCTTTCTGTTGGTCATGACCACCAGGGGTGCTCTGCACTTGTCCTCTTTCTGTTGGTCATGACCACTAAGGGCGTTCTGCACTTGTCCTCTTTCTGTTGGTCATGACCACTAGGGGCGCTCTGCACTTGTCCTCTTTCTGTTTGTCATGACCACTAGGGGCGCTCTGCACTTGTCCTCTTTCTGTTGTACATGACCACCAGGGGCGCTCTGCACTTGTCCTCTTTCTGTTGGTCATGACCACCAGGGGAGCTCTGCACTTGTCCTCTTTCTGTTTGTCATGACCACCAGGGGAGCTCTGCACTTGTCCTCTTTCTGTTGTACATGACCACTAGGGGCGCTCTGCACTTGTCCTCTTTCTGTTGTACATGACCACCAGGGGAGCTCTGCACTTGTCCTCTTTCTGTTGGTCATGACCACCAGGAGAGCTCTGCACTTGTCCTCTTTCTGTTTGTCATGACCACTAGGGGCGCTCTGCACTTGTCCTCTTTCTGTTGTACATGACCACCAGGGGCGCTCTGCACTTGTCCTCTTTCTGTTGGTCATGACCACTAGGGGCGCTCTGCACTTGTCCTCTTTCTGTTGTACATGACCACCAGGGGCGCTCTGCACTTGTCCTCTTTCTGTTGTACATGACCACCAGGAGAGCTCTGCACTTGTCCTCTTTCTGTTTGTCATGACCACTAGGGGCGCTCTGCACTTGTCCTCTTTCTGTTGTACATGACCACCAGGGGCGCTCTGCACTTGTCCTCTTTCTGTTTGTCATGACCACCAGGGGAGCTCTGCACTTGTCCTCTTTCTGTTTGTCATAACCACCAGGGGCGCTCTGCACTTGTCCTCTTTCTGTTGGTCATGACCACCAGGGGTGCTCTGCACTTGTCCTCTTTCTGTTGGTCATGACCACTAAGGGCGTTCTGCACTTGTCCTCTTTCTGTTGGTCATGACCACTAGGGGCGCTCTGCACTTGTCCTCTTTCTGTTGTACATGACCACTAGGGGCGCTCTGCACTTGTCCTCTTTCTGTTGGTCATGACCACTAGGGGCGCTCTGCACTTGTCCTCTTTCTGTTGTACATGACCACTAGGGGCGCTCTGCACTTGTCCTCTTTCTGTTGGTCATGACCACCAGGGGCGCTCTGCACTTGTCCTCTTTCTGTTGGTCATGACCACTAGGGGCGCTCTGCACTTGTCCTCTTTCTGTTGGTCATGACCACTAGGGGCGCTCTGCACTTGTCCTCTTTCTGTTGGTCATGACCACTAGGGGCGCTCTGCACTTGTCCTCTTTCTGTTGTACATGACCACCAGGGGAGCTCTGCACTTGTCCTCTTTCTGTTGGTCATGACCACCAGGAGAGCTCTGCACTTGTCCTCTTTCTGTTTGTCATGACCACTAGGGGCGCTCTGCACTTGTCCTCTTTCTGTTGTACATGACCACCAGGGGCGCTCTGCACTTGTCCTCTTTCTGTTGGTCATGACCACTAGGGGCGCTCTGCACTTGTCCTCTTTCTGTTGTACATGACCACCAGGGGCGCTCTGCACTTGTCCTCTTTCTGTTGTACATGACCACCAGGAGAGCTCTGCACTTGTCCTCTTTCTGTTTGTCATGACCACTAGGGGCGCTCTGCACTTGTCCTCTTTCTGTTGTACATGACCACCAGGGGCGCTCTGCACTTGTCCTCTTTCTGTTGGTCATGACCACTAGGGGCGCTCTGCACTTGTCCTCTTTCTGTTGTACATGACCACTAGGGGTGCTCTGCACTTGTCCTCTTTCTGCTGGTCATGACCACCAGGGGAGCTCTGCACTTGTCCATTTTCTGCTAGTCATGACCACTAGGGGCGCTCTGCACTTGTCCTCTTTCTGTTGTACATGACCACCAGGGGAGCTCTGCACTTGTCCTCTTTCTGTTGGTCATGACCACCAGGGGCGCTCTGCACTTGTCCTCTTTCTGTTGGTCATGACCACTAAGGGCGTTCTGCACTTGTCCTCTTTCTGTTGGTCATGACCACTAGGGGCGCTCTGCACTTGTCCTCTTTCTGTTGTACATGACCACTAGGGGCGCTCTGCACTTGTCCTCTTTCTGTTGTACATGACCACAAAGGGCGTTCTGCACTTGTCCTCTTTCTGTTGGTCATGACCACTAGGAGCGCTCTGCACTTGGCCTCTTTCTGTTGGTCATGACCACTAGGAGCGCTCTGCACTTGGCCTCTTTCTGTTGGTCATGACCACTAGGGGCGCTCTGCACTTGTCCTCTTTGTGTCGGTATTCCAGCAGGCTGCTCCTTGGAACCCTTCTAGCTCTGTGGATCTGTCTATCTGTAACCAGCGGGTGATACCCCTGTTGTAATAACGTTCTTCTTAGTGATAGGTGTTGTTCTCTATCCTCCGGATGTATCTCAGAGCTTGGCTGTACACAATAGATTTCTTGATATGTTTTGGATGAACACTGTTCCACTTTAGGTCCGCTGGACGGCCTGTAGGTTTTTGATAAATCGTAGTTTATATGCTGTTGTCCTTGATGCATAGGGTTGTGTCCAGGAAATGTACCTCAGATCTTGAGTAGTCCAGGGAGAGTTTATGGTAGGATGGAATTTGTTATAACTTTTGTGGAAAGACAAGAGTTCCTCCTCAGATCCTGCGCAGATAATAAGCAGCTCATCTATATAGCGGAAGTGCTAGAGGTTGTCAGAAACTCCTCCTCTAGTTGTGCCATGAACAGGTCGGCATACGGTGGTGACATTCTGCTCCCCATGGCACTTCCCATACACTGCAAGTAAATGTCCTCACCAAAGGAGAAATAATTGTGACACAGTACAAACCTGAGGAGCTGTAGGACGGGTGCTGTGGGCAGGTTGTTCTTCTGCAGAAAGTATTTACAGTCCGCTCTACCATCTTCATGTGGGATGTTGGAGGAGAGGGATGCAACATGCATAGTTGCCAATATTGTGCCATTTGGTAGTGGACCCAGGCTGGAAAGTTTGCGGAGGATGTCGGTGGTGTCTTGGACATAGCTAGGTGTTCTCCACCCAGCCAGAGATACCTTCACCAGAAATGATTGGTCTCCCTGGATTGCCATCTTTATGTATTTTTGGGAGCATGTAGAATGTACCTATTCTGGGAGTCCTAAGCTTCTCTTTAGGACTCTCACAACTCACCAAGAGGGAAACATCCTAAACCTGATCTATGCCCAACTCTCTTCAGTCTCTGACCTTTCCCCTCTCAGACCATGACCTCCTCTCCTTTACAGAACCTGCCCACCTATTGCACTTACCGGAATTCACATGCCATCGATACTCGCTGTCTCACAGAGACTTTGTGGTCACCACTGCCCCCCATCTCCTCTCTCCTGTCCTCACCTGATTACTACCCATTATAATCACAACCTTAGAAATGCCCAGGATGAGATGGCGTCTCCCTCAGTCCGAACATTTCAACTCAGTCGTCGGCAACCTTGGCACACGCCCCAAACCCATTTCCTCCGGCCGTGCTCCAGGAGCGCCGAATGTCTGTGGAGAGAATCGCACATCTACACACTTTCTACATTACAAATTTTTCACGGATGCACCTACGATCCTACCCCCGTTCCGTCCCCGCTCACTAGGGCGTGTGCACGCCGGCTCTTCTAGCCTTAAAGGGCCAGCGCCCTCCTGATTGGTGCTGCCTAATCCGGCTCGCCCTTATAATCCGGCACCTGCCTTCCTGCCTCGCCGGATCTTCAGCATTGTTCCTGTAAGTGAAAGCCCTATCTTTGATGCTTAAAGGAACTTCTGCAGGTTCCGTACCAAGCTTCCCTAAGCTGTTCCTGAACTGGCGTGAGATAGCCTCCAGCGTTCCCATACGCTCCTGTGTATCTTCAGCATTTCCAGACGCCTCAGTGTTTCCTGTGTTTCTTCAAGGACCTGTCCGTTCCTGTGCGCCTGGGTCATGTGCCAGCTCCTGCCTGCTTGCCTGCTCATCCTTCCAAGCCGTACTCCAGCTGTCTTCCCAGGCTCGGACTGTGTCCTGCATCCCCTGTTTCCCTGGTTGCACCTGTGGAAAGACTTGGTGGCACCCCGCCACAGCAAGACCATCCCGATATCGTATAGTTTATACGGTTGAAAAAAGACACCTGTCCATATGCGGCGGGCTCTGGTGAAGACCAGGTGCCACTTAGACTCCAGTCCCAGGTGTTGGCTAGTACCACCTCCCGTGGTGCTCTAGAGGGTCCACTGGTCCACAGACTCCTCCTTCCGGACTCTTCCCACAGTTACAAAATTCTTGCTTAGAACCTTTAACACCGTCCTCTATCTCACCAAACACGTCTATCTATTATCCTCTCTCTCTAACAATCCTAAAAGCCTCTTCCATACTCCTCACTCCTTACTAACACCAAAGGTGCAGCCACCGGTCACAGACCTCGGGGCTGAAGATCCGGCATCTACTTTATAGATAAAATTGACTGTTTTGACAGGAAATAATATCCCAATCCAGAAACTCCATGAACCCTCTTCCCTCGGCTACTTCACCTTGTTCGCCTTCTTCCTTTGAGCCAGACACTCCTTGGGAAGTGTCCAGATTCCTCTCCTCTGCTCGCCCCAATACCTGCATCAGTGACCCCATCTCCTCTGCTCGCCCAACTACCTGCATTAGTGACCCCTCTCCTCTGCTCGCCCCATTACCTGTATCAGTGACCCCATCCCCTCGCCCCACTACCTGCATCAGTGACCCCATCCCCTCGCCCCACTACCTGCATCAGTGATCCCATCCCCTCGCCCCATTACCTGCATCAATGACCCCCATCCCCTCGCCCCATTACCTAAATCAGTGACCCCATCCCCTCGCCCCATTACCTGCATCAGTGACCCCAACCCCTCGCCCCACTACCTGCATCAGTAACCCCATCCCCTCGCCCCACTACCTGCATCAGTGCCCCATCCCCTCACCCCACTACCTGCATCAGTGCCCCCATCCCCTCACCCCACTACCTGCATCAGTGACCCCATCCTCTCACCCCACTACCTGCATCAGTGACCCCATCCCCTCGCCCCACTACCTGCATCAGTGATCCCATCCCCTCGCCCCACTACCTGCATCAGTGACCCCATCCCCTAGCCCCACTACCTGCATCAGTGACCCCATCCCCTCGCCCCACTACCTGCATCAGTGACCCCATCCCCTCGCAACACTCCCTGCATCAGTGACCCCATCCCCTCGCCCCACTACCTGCATCAGTGACCCCATCCCCTCGCCCCACTACCTGCATCAGTGACCCCATCCCCTCGCCCCACTACCTGCATCAGTGACCCCATCCCCTCGCCCCATTACCTGCATCAGTGACCCCATCCCCTCGCCCCACTACCTGCATCAGTGACCCCATCCCCTCACATCTGGTACAGTCTCTCTCCCCAGCAGTCACTTCTCACCTCACTAGTATCTTCTACCTCTCTCTCTCTTCTGGTGTGGTTCCCTCCTCTGTTGTTACCCCGTTACTAAAGAAACCTTCACTGGACCCATCCAATGCTACTAACTACAGACCAGTCTCTAACCTCCCTTTCATCTCCAAACTCCTGGAACACCCGGTCTATGCTTTATAACCCGCTATCTCTCTATAACCCGCTATCTTGACCCCCTACAATCTGGTCTCCGCTCTTTGTTCTCCACTGAAACTGCTCTTTCTAAAGTCTCCAATGATCTCCTCACTGCTAAATCCAGAGGTGACTCTTCTCTCCTGGTTCTTCTGGATCTCATGGCAGCGTTCGATACTGTGGACCCCCAGCTCCTCCTCAGGAGGCTTCACTCCATTGGCTTAAAGGACACTGCTCTCTCTTGGTTTTCTTCCCATTACTCTGACCGCACTTTCAGTGTCTCCTCTCTCTGGATCTTTCTCTTTTCCTCTTCCTCTCAGTGTCGGGTCCTCAGGGCTCAGTCCTAGGTCCTCTTCTCTCAGTGTCGGGGTCCTCAGGGCTCAGTCCTAGGTCCTCTCCTCTCAGTGTCGGGTCCTCAGGGCTCAGTCCTAGGTCCTCTCCTCTCAGTGTCGGGGTCCTCAGGGCTCAGTCCTAGGTCCTCTCCTCTCAGTGTCGGGGTCCTCAGGGCTCAGTCCTAGGTCCTCTTCTCTTCTCCCTCTATACTGCCCCGTCTTCTTTAAACTTAATCCTTCCAAAACGGAACTTCTTGACTTTCCACCATTTACTAACTGACCCAACCCTGACCTCTCCATCTCGGTCTGTGGGGTCATATAGCACCGGGGCACAGGCCGCTGCCTTGGGGTTGTGCTGGACTTTGACCTCTCCATCTCAGTCTGTGGGATCACTATAGCACCGGGGCCGATGTCCTGGGGTTGTGCTGGACTCTGACCTCTCGATCTCGGTCTGTGGGATCTCTATAACCCCGGGGCACAGGCCGCTGTCTTGGGGTTGTGCTGGACTTTGACCTCTCCATCTCAGACTGTGGGGTCACTATAGCACCGGGGAAGAGGCTGCTGTCTTGGGGATGTGCTGGACTCTGACCTCTCCATCTCGGTCTGTGGGATCTCTGTAGCACTTGGGCACAGGCCGCTGTCTTGGGGTTGTCCTGGACTCTGACCTCTCCATCTCAGTCTGTGGGATCACTATATCCCCGGGGCACAGAACACTGTCTTGGGGTTGTGCTGGACTCTGACCTCTCCATCTCGGTCTGTGGGATCTCTATAGCACCGGGGTACAGGCAGCAGTCTTGGGGATGTGCTGGACTCTGACCTCTCCATCTCAGTCTGTGGGATCTCTATATCCTCGAGCCGCTGTCTTGGGGTTGTGCTGGACTCTGACCTCTCAATCTCGGTCTGTGGGATCACTATAGCACTGGAGCCGCTGTCTTGGGGTTGTGCTGGACTCTGACCTCACAATCTCGGTCTGTGGGATCACTATAGCACTGGAGCCGCTGTCTTGGGGTTATGCTGGACTCTGACCTCTCCATCTCGGTCTGTGGGATCACTATAGCACTGGAGCCGCTGTCTTGGGGTTGTGCTGAACTCTGACCTCTCCATCTCGGTCTGTGGGATCTCTATAGCCCCGAGCTGCCGTCTTGGGGTTGTGCTGGACTCTGACCTCTCCATCTCGGTCTGTGGGATCTCTATAGCCCCGAGCTGCTGTCTTGGGGTTGTGCTGGACTCTGACCTCTCCATCTTGGTCTGTGGGATCACTATAGCACTGGAGCCGCTTTCTTGGGGTTGTGCTGGACTCTGACCTCTCCATCTCGGTCTGTGGGATCTCTATAGCCCCGAGCTGCTGTCTTGGGGTTGTGCTGGACTCTGACCTCTCCATCTTGGTCTGTGGGATCACTATAGCACTGGAGCCGCTGTCTTGGGGTTGTGCTGGACTCTGACCTCTCCATCTCGGTCTGTGGGATCACTATAGCACTGGAGCCGATGTCTTGGGGTTGTGCTGGACTCTGACCTCTCCATCTCGGTCTGTGGGATCACTATAGCCCCGGGGTACAGGCCGCTGTGTTGGGGATGTGCTGGACTCTGACCTATCCATCTCGGTCTGTGGGATCACTATAGCACTGGAGCCGATGTCCTGGGGTTGTGCTGGACTCTGACCTCTCGATCTCGGTCTGTGGGATCTCTATAACCCCGGGGCACAGGCCGCTGTCTTGGGGTTGTGCTGGACTTTGACCTCTCCATCTCAGACTGTGGGGTCACTATAGCACCGGGGAAGAGGCTGCTGTCTTGGGGATGTGCTGGACTCTGACCTCTCCATCTCGGTCTGTGGGATCTCTGTAGCACTTGGGCACAGGCCGCTGTCTTGGGGTTGTCCTGGACTCTGACCTCTCCATCTCGGTCTGTGGGATCACTATATCCCCGGGGCACAGAACACTGTCTTTGGGTTGTGCTGGACTTTGACCTCTCCATCTCGGTCTGTGGGATCTCTATAGCACCGGGGTACAGGCCGCTGTCTTGGGGATGTGCTGGACTCTGACCTCTCCATCTCAGTCTGTGGGATCTCTATAGCCCCGAGCCGCTGTCTTGGGGTTGTGCTGGACTCTAACCTCTCCATCTCGGTCTGTGGGATCACTATAGCACTGGAGCCGCTGTCTTGGGGTTGTGCTGGACTCTGACCTCTCAATCTCGGTCTGTGGGATCACTATAGCCCCGGGGTACAGGCCGCTGTCTTGGGGATGTGCTGGACTCTGACCTCTCCATCTCGGTCTGTGGGATCACTATAGCACTGGAGCCGCTGTCTTGGGGTTGTGCTGGACTCTCACCTCTCCATCTCGGTATGTGGGATCTCTGTAGCACCGGGGTACAGGCCGCTGTCTTGGGGTTGTGCTGGACTCTGACCTCTCCATCTCGGTCTGTGGGATCACTATAGCACTGGAGCCGATGTCTTGGGGTTGTGCTGGACTCTGACCTCTCCATCTCGGTCTGTGGGATCACTATAGCACTGGAGCCGCTGTCTTGGGGTTGTGCTGAACTCTGACCTCTCCATCTCGGTCTGTGGGATCTCTATAGCCCCGAGCTGCCGTCTTGGGGTTGTGCTGGACTCTGACCTCTCCATCTCGGTCTGTGGGATCTCTATAGCCCCGAGCTGCTGTCTTGGGGTTGTGCTGGACTCTGACCTCTCCATCTTGGTCTGTGGGATCACTATAGCACTGGAGCAGCTGTCTTGGGGTTGTGCTGGACTCTGACCTCTCCATCTCAGTCTGTGGGATCACTATAGCACTGGAGCCGCTGTCTTGGGGTTGTGCTGGACTCTGACCTCTCCATCTCGGTCTGTGGGATCACTATAGCCCCGGGGTACAGGCCGCTGTCTTGGGGATGTGCTGGACTCTGACCTATCCATCTCGGTCTGTGGGATCACTATAGCACTGGAGCCGCTGTCTTGGGGTTGTGCTGGACTCTGACCTCTCCATCTCGGTCTGTGGGATCACTATAGCCCCGGGGTACAGGCCGCTGTCTTGGGGATGTGCTGGACTCTGACCTCTCCATCTCGGTCTGTGGGATCACTATAGCACTGGAGCCGCTGTCTTGGGGTTGTGCTGGACTCTGACCTCTCCATCTCGGTCTGTGGGATCACTATAGCACCGGAGCCGCTGTCGTGGGGTTGTGCTGGACTCTGACCTCTCTTTTTCACCTTATATTCAATCTCTCGCTGGCTCTTGCCAGATGCATCTCAGAAACATCTCCAGAATCCGACCATTTCTGACAATTGAAACCTCTAAAACACTAATTGTCGCTCTGATTCCCTCTCGTCTAGAATCCTGTAACTCCCGACTAATCATCTTCCATTTACTAAACTTTCTCCTCTACAATCTATAAGTAATGCAGCGACCGGGCTCATCTATCAGACCTAACACTACCCGGACACCTCCAGTCTGTGCCAATCCCTGCACTGGCTGGCCGTCTCCTCCCGAATACAGTATAAAATAATCACCCTCATCCACACAGCTCTGCACAATGCTGCACCTCCCTATCTCTCTTCTCTCATCTCAGTCTATCGCCTTCCCGTGCTCTTCCATCTGCCAGTGATATTAGATTAATCTCTTTCTTAATTGCAATCAACTTTGAGTCTTTATTAACCAATTCTGCGTACTCCCCCTGTCTGTGATCTGGAAAATACTTCTCCTCAGTCCCACTGACTTTGGACTCTGTATATAAGATGCGGGTGATGGTTGAAGGAGCAGCATTTATATTTATTAAATTAGTTTTATTCCATTCCCTTATAAAAATGGCTGGACCATGATACAAGCTCTTATACAAGTGTCTCCCCTCATCCATCCTCAGAGACTGTAAGCTCTTGTGTTCCCCCTCATCCTCAAAGACTGTAAGCTCTTGTGTTCCCCCTCATCCTCAGAGACTGTAAGCTCTTGTGTTCCCCCTCATCCTCATAGACTGTAAGCTCTTGTGTTCCCCCTCATCCTCATAGACTGTAAGCTCTTGTGTCACCTCCTCATCCTCATAGACTGTAAGCTCTTGTGTCCCCCTCATCCTCATAGACTGTAAGCTCTTGTGTCCCCCTCATCCTCATAGACTGTAAGCTCTTATGACACCCCCTCATCCTCATAGACTGTAAGCTCTTGTGTCCCCCTTCTCCTATTAGTCCTATCGTCCCATGTGACTGTTATTACTCTGTAATTATATTTGTATGTTCCCCAGAATCTGTAAATCTAGAATTTGGAGGTTCCTCCATTCTTCTTTGTACATCTAGAGGCTGGAGGTCCCTCCATTCTTCTCTGTACATCTAGAGGCTGGAGGTCCCTCCATTCTTCTCTGTACATCTAGAGGCTGGAGGTCCCTCCATTCTTCTCTGTACATCTAGAGGCTGGAGGTTCCCCCATTCTTCTTTGTACATCTAGAGGCTGGAGGTTCCTCCATTCTTCTTTGTACATCTAGAGGCTGGAGGTTCCTCCATTCTTCTCTGTACATCTAGAGGCTGGAGGTTCCTCCATTCTTCTTTGTACATCTAGAGGCTGGAGGTTCCTCCATTCTTCTTTGTACATCTAGAGGCTGGAGGTTCCCCCATTCTTCTTTGTACATCTAGAGGCTGGAGGTTCCCCCATTCTTCTTTGTACATCTAGAGGCTGGAGGTTCCCCCATTCTTCTTTGTACATCTAGAGGCTGGAGGTCCCCCATTCTTCTTTGTACATCTAGAGGCTGGAGGTTCCTCCATTCTTCTTTGTACATCTAGAGGCTGGAGGTTCCCCCATTCTTCTTTGTACATCTAGAGGCTGGAGGTTCCTCCATTCTTCTTTGTACATCTAGAGGCTGGAGGTTCCCCCATTCTTCTTTGTATATCTAGAGGCTGGGGGTTCCCCCATTCTTCTTTGTACATCTAGAGACTGGAGGTTCCCCCATTCTTCTTTGTACATCTAGAGGCTGGAGGTTCCTCCATTCTTCTTTGTACATCTAGAGGCTGGAGGTTCCTCCATTCTTCTTTGTACATCTAGAGGCTGGAGGTTCCTCCATTCTTCTTTGTACATCTAGAGGCTGGAGGTTCCTCCATTCTTCTTTGTACATGTAGAGGCTGGAGGTTCCCCAATTCTTCTTTGTACATCTAGAGACTGGAGGTTCCTCGAACTTTTGGATACTACAAATAGTTATGGATTTGAAATGTTCATATATACAGAACTCAATACAACGGTTACGAACTTTTATGGGGGGATGTGTAGATGACACTGTTATGGGGGATGTGTAGATGACACTGTTATGGGGGATGTGTAGGTGACACTGTTATGGGGGATGTGTAGATGACACTGTTATGGGGGGATGTGTACGTGACAGTGTTATGGGGGGATTATGTAGGTGACACTGTTATGGGGGGATGTGTAGGTAACACTTATGGGGGATGTGTAGATGACACTGTTATGGGGGGATGTGTAGGTGACACTGTTATGGGGTGTGTGTAGATGACACTGTTATGGGGGATGTGTAGGTGACACTGTTATGGGGGATGTGTAGATGACACTGTTATGGGGGGATGTGTAGGTGACACTGTTATGGGGGGATATGGAGGTGACACTGTTATGGGGGGATGTGTAGATGACACTGTTATGGGGGATGTGTAGGTGACACTGTTATGGGGGGAGGTGGAGGTGACACTGTTATGGGGGGAGGTGGAGGTGACACTGTTATGGGGGGAGGTGGAGGTGACACTGTTATGGGGGGAGGTGGAGGTGACACTGTTATGGTGGATATGTAGGTCACGGTCCCTCTTGGGTCTCCTCCGTAGACTCCTCTTCATCCCACAGACTGATCTCCCACTCTAGACGTTTGATCCTCTGACACATCTTGACGGCGCTGGACTCGAGCTCGGCCAGTAGACGGGCCAGCTTGGTCTGCAGAGACTCCAGATTGACCTCCAGTCTCCTGACCTTGTTCTCCAGCTCTTGCTGCTTGGCCACCAGTTCGGCCGCCAAGTTCTCATCCAGTTTGTTCATCTTGAGGAGAATCTCTCGCCCCTTCTCCTCCAGCATGGACTTGGCATCAGGATATTCAGTGAGGACATCTTTCAGATCTTCCTTGGAGAGACAGAACAGATCCGAATAGCCGATGCTTCTAATATTCGCAGTTCTACGGTTCCCAGACGTGTTACCTGCAGGAAGACAAGAAGCCTGGAGAATAATGAAGGCTCAGCAGTGTCACAGAGAGGATGAACATCTGAAAGTGGGACAAAAAGTTCAGAAGACTTCCTTGTCCTAGATTTTGTACCTGAAAACAGGAATATAACTACTATAATACTGCCCCCTATCAGGGCCGGATTAAAGGAGGGGCTCCTGGGGTTTGAGCCCCGGGACCCCCACCACTTTCACTTTTAAAGGGGCCCCCACCAGTTTCCAACAGTCAGTGACTCAGTTTCAAACACTCAGGTAGGACGGCACTCCGCGTTACATGTGAAAAAACCTTTCACTTTAAATGGATGACCTGACCGGGGATGATAAAACGTGTCGCCTCTCATTATATTGGAACATTGTGCACAATTAAGACAGGGAAATGTCCCATTCTTTCTGGAAGCCAGAAAGGTTTGTTGTGGAACCCTTGATGTGCTACCAATGTCTGCCTTAACTAATTTCATGCGCAAATTGGGCGCTTTCTTATTACAGATCAATGGTGGGTTTTTAAATTCCTCTATATCTGGAAATGAAGTTCCCAAAAGTTTCCAATGTTTTCTTACAATCGTGTCAACTCTCCAATTGAGAGGATGGAAGCGATGTGAGAAAACAATCCTTCTCTCCACATCGGTTCTACTTCTGCGAGGTACATCCATAGACAGTTTGGCTTGCTCCAGAACCCTATCAGGATAGCCCCGTTGTTTAAACCTTTGTTCCATCTCTTTAAATCTAATTTTCTTCAATTCAGTATCAACCACAATTCTATTGATCCTCTGGAATTGAGATTTAGGTATGGATTTTTTAGTAGAGTAGGGGTGGCTGCTCCTAAAATGGAGTATACTATTTCTGTCTGTCACTTTACGATATAAATCAGTTGTCAAAAAACCTTCAGTATCTTTCATCAGTAATGTGTCGAGAAAACTCACTTGAGTCAAGTCGGAGGTGGTAGTGAATTGTAGTTCATTTCTTATAGAATTAAGAAAAGAGATAAACTCATCGAGGGCCTCCCGTGGCCCCGCCCATATGCAAACTATATCGTCAATAAAACGACGCCATAATTTAACGTATTTCTGATACAAGTAATGGGAATAAACATAGTCTTCCTCAAACATCGCCATATAACAGTTTGCATAGGGCGGGGCCACGTTCGACCCCATGGCCGTTCCGCATTGCTGCAAGAAGAAATTATCCTGAAATAAGAAATAGTTATCCTTTAGAACTACTGCAAGGATGTCGATCAGAAACTCTCTTTGTTCAGGTGAAAGCCTAGGATCACTCAAAAGTAACCTCCTTGTGGCATCAATGCCCTTGTCATGCTCTATCGACGTATAGAGGCTAACCACGTCTATAGTCACTAAAATATCATCCTTACCCACCTGTCTAATGTCCTTAATTAGGGACAAAAAAGCTGCAGTGTCTAACAGGAATGCAGGTGTTTTCATAACCAGTGGTGTCAATACTTTCTCTAAAACTTTAGCCAGGGGGGTAAAGACTGAGTTGGTAGATGCCACTATGGGTCTTCCCGGGGGATCTACAAGGGTCGCTGTTCCAGATCCGATGCTGACGAGGGCCCAGGTAGTGAACAATCGCTAGTGATTAATATTTCATCTAAAGTGTTGGACCATGTGCAGATGAACTTGTTGCAAAAGGGACTTTCATATAGTCCAACTGGACATTTTGACTGTTTTGAGATGGAGTTAGATTTGCAGAGATTTTTTAGAAATGTTAGACTTAAGACATTTTTTCATGATTCTGATGTGATGCAAAAACCTCAGGCTGAGGGTAATGATGTTGATATATTAAGTCTTGATAGTCTTGGTTTAAGTCTAAAGAGCTCTTTTTCTCCTCCCAAAAAATCTCACCCTACTGAGACATACATTAGTCTTGTTAAAAGAGACGTTGATGCTCTATTTAATCATATTAAATTGGGTGAATTTACAGTCAATTGCAATCTTAATCGTGATGAATTCAAAGCACTTGAGTCACTGATGTCTGACAAAGAGTTAATTATAAAACCGGCTGACAAAGGCGGATCAATCGTTGTTTTAGATCGATCCGCCTATGTCAAAGAAATCGAACGACAACTCTCCGACACTAAGACATATTTACCACTACCGGGTAACCCGATTTCTCAGATTAAATCTAAAATTATTCTATTGGTCGATAGCCACAAACAGAAAGGTACCATTAATGAGAAACTTGCGAAATACTTGATTAATCATGACCCTGTGACACCATTGTTGTATATACAACCTAAGGTGCATAAGACCCTTGTAGATCCCCCGGGAAGACCCATAGTGGCATCTACCAACTCAGTCTTTACCCCCCTGGCTAAAGTTTTAGAGAAAGTATTGACACCACTGGTTATGAAAACACCTGCATTCCTGTTAGACACTGCAGCTTTTTTGTCCCTAATTAAGGACATTAGACAGGTGGGTAAGGATGATATTTTAGTGACTATAGACGTGGTTAGCCTCTATACGTCGATAGAGCATGACAAGGGCATTGATGCCACAAGGAGGTTACTTTTGAGTGATCCTAGGCTTTCACCTGAACAAAGAGAGTTTCTGATCGACATCCTTGCAGTAGTTCTAGAGGATAACTATTTCTTATTTCAGGATAATTTCTTCTTGCAGCAATGCGGAACGGCCATGGGGTCGAACGTGGCCCCGCCCTATGCAAACTGTTATATGGCGATGTTTGAGGAAGACTATGTTTATTCCCATTACTTGTATCAGAAATACGTTAAATTATGGCGTCGTTTTATTGACGATATAGTTTGCATATGGGCGGGGCCACGGGAGGCCCTCGATGAGTTTATCTCTTTTCTTAATTCTATAAGAAATGAACTACAATTCACTACCACCTCCGACTTGACTCAAGTGAGTTTTCTCGACACATTACTGATGAAAGATGCTGAAGGTTTTTTGACAACTGATTTATATCGTAAAGTGACAGACAGAAATAGTATACTCCATTTTAGGAGCAGCCACCCCTACTCCACTAAAAAATCCATACCTAAATCTCAATTCCAGAGGATCAATAGAATTGTGGTTGATACTGAATTGAAGAAAATTAGATTTAAAGAGATGGAACAAAGGTTTAAACAACGGGGCTATCCTGATAGGGTTCTGGAGCAAGCCAAACTGTCTATGGATGTACCTCGCAGAAGTAGAACCGATGTGGAGAGAAGGATTGTTTTCTCACATCGCTTCCATCCTCTCAATTGGAGAGTTGACACGATTGTAAGAAAACATTGGAAACTTTTGGGAACTTCATTTCCAGATATAGAGGAATTTAAAAACCCACCATTGATCTGTAATAAGAAAGCGCCCAATTTGCGCATGAAATTAGTTAAGGCAGACATTGGTAGCACATCAAGGGTTCCACGACAAACCTTTCTGGCTTCCAGAAAGAATGGGACATTTCCCTGTCTTAATTGTGCACAATGTTCCAATATAATGAGAGGCGACACGTTTTATCATCCCCGGTCAGGTCATCCATTTAAAGTGAAAGGTTTTTTTCACATGTAATTCTACCAATGTAGTTTACCTTATCAGATGCCCCTGTGGTTACTTTTACATTGGAGAGACGATGCAACGTATCTCTGAACGCATCGGTAAGCATAAGTCCACAATCCGATGCAAAGATATATTCCAACCTATTCCTTCACACTTTCAGAAATGTGGGCATACCATTGCACAACTCAAATTTATGGTGATAGAAAAAATTGAGCAACCTAGACGAGGAGGTAGTGTGAAACAACTCCTGTTACGCAGAGAAGCGTTTTGGATCTATACGTTGAACACTTTGGAACCCCAGGGGTTAAACCGTGATTTCAATGTTACGAGGTTATGACTCTGTTTAGATTTGGAGATGAGCTGTTTCCTTTTATTATTATTTCTCTTTATTACCTTGTTTTCCTACCCATAGAAACGTTTGGTGAAATGAATGATGTATTGACGTTCCGCCTCCTGACAGTGTCACACCTCGATTTGGATTCACCGAGGATGTGACGTCAACAACAAGGGACCTATTCACATTATATAAATAAAGTCTGTAGCATGTACATTTAGCAGTTGATAAAGGCTGTGTAAGCCGAAACGCGTTCTGTCTATGACTTATGCTAATAAAGTGATTGCATAGAAAATCTTCCGTGAGTGCCGGGATATCTCTTTCTACAGTGACTCAGTTTCCAACAGCCAGCTGTGTCAGTGAGGCTGGTGGCTGTATACTACTGGGGGTTGGTGGCTTTATACTACTGGGGGCTTGCTGGCTGTATACTACATGGGGACTGGTGACTGTATTCTACAGGGGGCTGGCAGCTATATTCTACAGGGGGCTGGTAGGGTATATACTACAGGGGGCTGCAGCTATATACTACAGGGGACTGGTGGCTGTATTCTACAGGGGGCTTGTGGCTGTATACTACTGGGGGATGTATTCTACGGGGGGCTGGTGGCTGTATCCTACATGGGGACTGGCTGGATGTATACTACATGGGGACTTGCTGGCTGTATGCTACATGGGGGGTGGCTGGATGTATACTATATGGGGACTGGCTGGCTATATACTACATGGGGGCTGGCTGGATGTATACTACTGGGGGATGTATTCTACAGGGGGCTGGTGGCTGTATACTACATGGGGACTGGCTGGATGTATACTACATGGGGACTGGTTGGCTGTATACTACATGGGGACTAGCTTGATGTATACTACATGGGGACTGGCTGGCTGTATACTACATGAGGACTGGCTGGCTGTATACTACATCGGGACTGGCTGGCTGTATACTACATGGGGGCTGGCTGGATGTATACTACATGGGGACTGGCTGGCTGTATACTACATGGGGACTGGCTGGCTGTATACTACATGGGGGCTGGCTGGATGTATACTACATCGGGACTGGCTGGAAGTATACTACTGGGGGCTGTTGGCTGTATACTACAGTGGGGTGGTGGCTGTATTCTACAGGGGGCTGGCAGCTATATTCTACAGGGGGCTGGTAGGGTATATACTACAGGGGACTGCAGCTATATACTACAGGGGACTGGTGGCTGTATTCTACAGGGGGCTTGTGGCTGTATACTACTGGGGGATGTATTCTACAGGGGGCTGGTGGCTGTATACTACATGGGGACTGGCTGGATGTATACTACATGGGGACTTGCTGGTTGTATACTACATGGGGGGTGGCTGGATGTATACTATATGGGGACTGGCTGGCTATATACTACATGGGGGCTGGCTGGATGTATACTACTGGGGGATGTATTCTACAGGGGGCTGGTGGCTGTATACTACATGGGGACTGGCTGGATGTATACTACATGGGGACTTGCTGGCTGTACACTACATGGGGGCTGGCTGGATGTATACTACTGGGGGGTGTATTCTACAGGGGGCTGGTGGCTGTATACTACATAGGGACTGGCTGGATGTATACTACATGGGGACTTGCTGGCTGTACACTACATGGGGGCTGGCTGGATGTATACTACATGGGGACTGGCTGGCTGTATACTACATGGGGGCTGACTGGATGTATACTACATCGGGACTGGCTGGATGTATACTACATCGGGACTGGCTGGATGTATACTACATGGGGACTGGCTGGATGTATACTACATGGGGACTGGCTGGCTGTATACTACATGGGGACTGGCTGGCTGTATACTACATGGGGCTTGCTGGATGTATACCACTGGGGGATAATGGCTTTATACCACTGGGGGCTGTTGGCTGTATACTACAGTGGGGTGGTGGCTGTATTCTACAGGGGGCTGGTGGCTGTATTCTACAGGGGGCTGGTGGCTGTATTCTACAGGGGGCTGGTGGCTGTATTCTACAGGGGGCTGGTGGCTGTATTCTACAGGGGGCTGGTGGCTGTATTCTACAGGGGGCTGGTGGCTGTATTCTACAGGGGGCTGGTGGCTGTATTCTACAGGGGGCTGGTGGCTGTATTCTACAGGGGGCTGGTGGCTGTATTCTACAGGGGGCTGGTGGCTGTATTCTACAGGGGGCTGGTGGCTATATACTACAGGGGGCTGGTGGCTGTATTCTACAGGGGGCTGGTGGCTGTATTCTACAGGGGGCTGGTGGCTGTATTCTACAGGGGGCTGGTGGCTGTATTCTACAGGGGGCTGGTGGCTGTATTCTACAGGGGGCTGGTGGCTGTATTCTACAGGGGGCTGGTGGCTGTATTCTACAGGGGGCTATCTAGCTGCATATTACAGGGGGATGGTGGCTATATACTACAGGGGGCTGGCCGGCTATATACTACAGGGGGCTGGTGGCTGTATACTACAGGGGGATGGCTGTATTCTACAGGGGGCTGGCTGGCTATATACTACAGGGGGCTGGCTGGCTATATACTACAGGGGGCTGGCTGGCTGTATTCTACAGGTGTCTGGGCAGGCTATATACTACAGGGGACTGGAAGGCTATATACTACAGGGGACTGGCAGGCTATATTCTACAGGGGACTGGCAGGCTATATTCTACAGGGGGCTGGCAAGCTATATACTACAGGGGGCTGGCAGGTCATATACTACAGGGGGCTGGCAGCTATATTCTACAGGGGGCTGGTGGCTGTATACTACAGGGCGCTGGTGGCTGTATACTACAGGGGGCTGGCTGGCTATATACTACAGGGGGCTGGTGGCTGGCTAAATACTACAGGGGGCTGGTGGCTGTATTCTACAGGGGGGTGGTGGCTGTATTCTACAGGGGCCTGGAAGCTATATACTACAGGGAGCTGGCAGGCTGTATACTACAGGGGGCTGGCAGGCTGTATGCTACAGGGGGCTGCAGCTATATTCTACAGGGGGCTGGCAGGCTGTATACTACAGGGAACTGGTGGCTGTATTCTACAGGAGGCTGGCTATATACTACAGGGGGCTGCAGCTATATTCTACAGGGGGCTGGCAGGCTGTATACTACAGGGGGCTGGCAGGCTGTATGCTACAGGGGGCTGGCAGGCTGTATGCTACAGGGGGCAGGCTGGCTATATACTACAAGGGGCTGGCAGGCTATATACTACAGGGGGCTGGCAAGCTATATACTACAGGGGCTGGCAGGCTATATTCTACAGGGGGCTGGCAAGCTATATACATGGGCTGGCAGGCTATATTCTACAGGGGGCTGGCGGCTGTACACTACTTGGGACAGATGGCTGTATTCTACAACGGCTGGCAGGCTATATACAGATGCTGGCAGGTTATATACTACAGGGGTTGAGGGGCTATATACTTCCAAAAGCATTGTTGGAAGTTGCCCCACCTGTTTGCGCTCAGGGGCCCCCACCACCCTTATATTCTACAGGGGCTGGGGGTGGTATACTACAGGGGGCTGGCTGGCTATATACTACTGGCTTGTGGCTGGATATATACTACAGGGGGCTGGTGGCTGTATTCTACAGGGGGCTGGTGGCTGTATGCTACAGTGGGCCGGTGGCTGTATGCTACAGGGGCCTGGAAGCTATATACTACAGGGAAATGGCAGGCTGTATTCTACTGGGTGCTGGCTGGCTATATACTACAAGGGGCTGGCTGGCTATATACTACAGGGGGCTAAAGCCATATTCAACAGGGGGCTGGCAGGCTGTATGCTACAGGGAGCTGGTGGCTGTATTCTACTGGGGGTTGGCTGGCTATATACTACATGGGGCTGACAGTATATATACTACAGGGGACTGCAGCTATATTCTACAGGGGGCTGGCAGGCTGTATACTACAGTGGGCTGGCAGGCTGTATGCTACAGGGGGCTGGCAGGCTGTATGCTACAGGGGGCTGGCTGGCTATATACTACAGGGGGCTGGCTGGCTATATACTACAGGGGTCTGCAGCTATATTCTACAGAGGGCTGGCAGGCTGTATACTACAGGGAACTGGTGGCTGTATTCTACAGGGGGCTGGCTATATACTACATGGGGCTGACAGTATATATACTACAGGGGGCTGGCAGGCTATATACTACAGGGGGCTGGCAGGCTATATAGTACAGGGGGCTGGCAGGCTATATACTACAGGGGGCTGGCTGGCTATATACTACATGGGGCTGACAGTATATATACTACAGGGGGCTGGCAGGCTATATACTACAGGGGGCTGGCAGGCTATATACTACAGGGGACTGGCAGGCTATATACTACATGGGGCTGACAGTATATATACTACATGGGGCTGACAGTATATATACTACAGGGGACTGGCAGGCTATATTGTACAGGGGGCTGGTGGCTGTATACTACTGGGGACCGGTGGCTGTATTCTACAGCAGCTGGCAGGCTATATACAGATGCTGGCAGGTTATATACTACAGGGGCTGAGTAGCTATATACTTGCAAAAAATTTTTAGGAAGTTACCCTACCAGTTTGCACTCAGGGGCCCCCACCACCCTTATATACTACAGGGGGCTGGTTGCTGTATTCTACTGGGGGCTGGCTGCCTATGTACTACAGGGGGCTGGCAGGCTATATACTCCAGAGGGCTGGCAGACTATATACTCCAGGGGCTGGCAGGCTATATAGTACAGAGGGCTGGCAGACTATATATAACTACTATAATACTGCCCCCTATGTACAGGAATATAACTACTATAATATTGCCCCCTATAAAGAAGAATATAACTACTATAATACTGCCCCCTATGTACAACAATATAACTACTATAATACTGCCCCCTATGTACAACAATATAACTACTATAATACTGCCCCTATGTACAAGAATATAACTACTATAATACTGCCCCCTATGTACAAGAATATAACTACTATAATACTGCCCCCTATGTACAGGAATATAACTACTATAATACTGCCCCCTATGTACAGGAATATAACTACTATAATACTGCCCCCTATGTACAGGAATATAACTACTATAATACTGCCCCCTATGTACAGGAATATAACTCCTATAATACTGCCCCCTATGTACAAGAATATAACTACTATAATACTGCCCCCTATGTACAGGAATATAACTACTATAATCCTGCCTCCTATGTACAAGAATATAACTACTATAATACTGCCCCTATGTACAAGAATATAACTACTATAATACTGCCCCTATGTACAAGAATATAACTACTATAATACTGCCCCCTATGTACAAGAATATAACTACTATAATACTGCCCCCTATGTACAAGAATATAACTACTATAATACTGCCCCCTATGTACGAGAATATAACTACTATAATACTGCCCTCTATGTACAAGAATATAACTACTATAATACTTCCCCCTATGTACAGGTATATAACTACTATAATACTTCCCCCTATGTACAGGTATATAACTACTATAATACTGCCCCTATGTACAAGAATATAACTCCTATAATACTGCCCCCTATGTACAGGAATATAACTACTATAATACTGCTCCCTATGTACAAGAATATAACTACTATAATACTGCCCCCTATGTACAGGATATAACTACTATAATACTGTCCCCTATGTACAGGATATAACTACTATAATACTGTCCCCTATGTACAGGGATATAACTACTATAATACTGCCCCCTATGTACAGGGATATAACTACTATAATACTGCCCCCTATGTACAGGAATATAACTACTATAATACTGCCCCCTATGTACAGGAATATAACTCCTATAATACTGCCCCCTATGTACAGGAATATAACTCCTATAATACTGCCCCCTATGTACAACAATATAACTACTATAATACTGCCCCTATGTACAAGAATATAACTACTATAATACTGCCCTCTATGTACAAGAATATAACTACTATAATACTGCCCTCTATGAACAAGAATATAACTACTATAATACTGCCCCCTATGTACAAGAATATAACTACTATAATACTGCCCCCTATGTACAAGAATATAACTACTATAATACTGCTCCCCTATGTACAAGAATATAACTACTATAATACTGCCCCCTATGTACAGGAATATAACTACTATAATACTGCCCCCTATGTACAAGAATATAACTACTATAATACTGCCCCCTATGTACAAGAATATAACTACTATACTACTGCCCCTATGTACAAGAATATAACTACTATAATACTGCCCCCTATGTACAAGAATATAACTACTATAATACTGCCCCCTATGTACAGGAATATAACTACTATAATACTGCCCCCTATGTACAGGAATATAACTACTATAATACTGCCCCCTATGTACAAGAATATAACTACTATAATACTGCCCCCTATGTACAAGAATATAACTACTATAATACTGCCCCCTATGTACAGGAATATAACTACTATAATACTGCCCCCTATGTACAAGAATATCACTACTATAATACTGCCCCCAATGTACAAGAATATAACTACTATAATACTGCCCCCTATGTACAAGAATATAACTACTATAATACTGCCCCCCTATGTACAGGAATATAACTACCGTATATGCCGGCGTATAAGACGACTGGGCGTATAAGACGACCCCCAACTTCTGCCCTAAAAATATAGAATTTGGTATATACTCACTGTATAAGACTACCCCTCTCCCAAATGAAAAAAAGTCTGCTTAAAACTTTGCAAAACAAACAAGAGAGCAAGTGCCTGGTGATCATAACTGTAAGCTGCGATATTAATGAAGATCCGACATGCTTCTGTAAGTGCCGCCTGTGACCCCCAGCTCTGTGACGCCGACCGCTGTGACAGGGCGGCTGCATTAGCATACAGCGCGCCGCCCCGTCAGCGCGTACTAAGCCTCTTCTAATGACTGTGAGAGGCGGACTGCCGCGCATGCGCGGCGGTCCCAGGAAGCGGCTCTCTGCGCGCTGACGGGGAAAAAAAACACCTCACACAGTGCGGCCCCCGTATATCCGGCGTATAAGACGACCCCCCACTGTAGCCATTATTTTAAGGGGTTAAAAAGTAGTCTTATACGCCAGTATATACAGTACTATAATACTGCCCCCTATGTACAGGGATATAACTACTATAATACTGCCCCCTATGTACAAGAATATAACTACTATAATACTGCGCCCTATGTACAAGAATATAACAACTATAATACTGCCCCCTATGTACAGGAATATAACTACTATAATACTGCCCCCTATGTACAAGAATATAACTACTATAATACTGCCCCCTATGTACAGGAATATAACTACTATAATACTGCCTCCTATGTACAAGAATATAACTACTATAATACTGCCCCCTATGTACAGGAATATAACTACTATAATACTGCCCCCTATGTACAGGAATATAACTACTATAATACTGCCCCTATGTACAAGAATATAACTACTATAATACTGCCCCCTATGTACAAGAATATAACTACTACAATACTGCCCCCTATGTACAAGAATATAACTACTATAATACTGCCCCCTATGTACAAGAATATAACTACTACAATACTGCCCCCCTATGTACAGGAATATAACTACTATAATACTGCCCCCTATGTACAAGAATATAACTACTATAACACTGCCCCCTATATACAGGAATATAACTACTATAATACTGCCCCCTATGTACAAGAATATAACTACTATAATACTTCTCCCTATGTACAAGAATATAACTACTATAATACTGCCCCCTATGTACAAGAATATAACTACTATAATACTGCCCCCTATGTACAAGAATATAACTACTATAATACTGCCCCCTATGTACAAGAATATAACTACTATAATACTGCCCCCTATGTACAAGAATATAACTACTATAATACTGCCCCCTATGTACAAGAATATAACTACTATAATACTGCTCCCTATGTACAGGAATATAACTACTATAATACTGCCCCCTATGTACAAGAATATAACTACTATAATACTGTCCCCTATGTACAAGAATATAACTACTATAATACTGCCCCCTATGTACAAGAATATAACTACTATAATACTGCCCCCTATGTACAGGAATATAACTACTATAATACCGCCCCTATGTACAGGAATATAACTACTATAATACTGCCTCCTATGTACAAGAAAATAACTACTATAATACCGCCCCTATGTACAGGAATATAACTACTATAATACTGCCCCCTATGTACAAGAATATAACTACTATAATACTGCCCCCTATGTACAGGAATATAACTACTATAATACTGCCCCCTATGTACAGGAATATAACTACTATAATACTGCCCCCTATGTACAGGAATATAACTACTATAATACTGCCCCTATGTACAGGAATATAACTACTATAATACTGCCCCCTATGTACAGGAATATAACTACTATAATACTGCCCCCTATGTACAGGAATATAACTACTATAATACTGCCCCCTATGTACAGGAATATAACTACTATAATACTGCCCCCTATGTACAAGAATATAACTACTATAATACTGCCCCCTATGTACAAGAATATCACTACTATAATACTGCCCCCAATGTACAAGAATATAACTACTATAATACTGCCCCCTATGTACAGGAATATAACTACTATAATACTGCCCCCTATGTACAGGAATATAACTACTATAATACTGCCCCCTATGTACAAGAATATAACTACTATAATACTGCCCCCTATGTACAAGAATATAACTACTATAATACTGCCCCCTATGTACAGGAATATAACTACTATAATACTGCCCCCCTATGTACAGGAATATAACTACCGTATATGCCGGCGTATAAGACGACTGGGCGTATAAGACGACCCCCAACTTCTGCCCTAAAAATATAGAATTTGGTATATACTCACTGTATAAGACTACCCCTCTCCCAAATGAAAAAAAGTCTGCTTAAAACTTTGCAAAACAAACAAGAGAGCAAGTGCCTGGTGATCATAACTGTAAGCTGCGATATTAATGAAGATCCGACATGCTTCTGTAAGTGCCGCCTGTGACCCCCAGCTCTGTGACGCCGACCGCTGTGACAGGGCGGCTGCATTAGCATACAGCGCGCCGCCCCGTCAGCGCGTACTAAGCCTCTTCTAATGACTGTGAGAGGCGCACTGCCGCGCATGCGCGGCGGTCCCAGGAAGCGGCTCTCTGCGCGCTGACGGGGAAAAAAAACACCTCACACAGTGCGGCCCCCGTATATCCGGCGTATAAGACGACCCCCCACTGTAGCCATTATTTTAAGGGGTTAAAAAGTAGTCTTATACGCCAGTATATACAGTACTATAATACTGCCCCCTATGTACAGGGATATAACTACTATAATACTGCCCCCTATGTACAAGAATATAACTACTATAATACTGCGCCCTATGTACAAGAATATAACTACTATAATACTGCGCCCTATGTACAAGAATATAACAACTATAATACTGCCCCCTATGTACAGGAATATAACTACTATAATACTGCCCCCTATGTACAAGAATATAACTACTATAATACTGCCCCCTATGTACAGGAATATAACTACTATAATACTGCCCCTATGTACAAGAATATAACTACTATAATACTGCCCCCTATGTACAAGAATATAACTACTACAATACTGCCCCTATGTACAGGAATATAACTACTATAATACTGCCCCCTATGTACAAGAATATAACTACTATAACACTGCCCCCTATATACAGGAATATAACTACTATAATACTGCCCCCTATGTACAAGAATATAACTACTATAATACTTCTCCCTATGTACAAGAATATAACTACTATAATACTGCCCCCTATGTACAAGAATATAACTACTATAATACTGTCCCCTATGTACAAGAATATAACTACTATAATACTGCCCCCTATGTACAAGAATATAACTACTATAATACTGTCCCCTATGTACAAGAATATAACTACTATAATACTGCCCCCTATGTACAAGAATATAACTACTATAATACTGCCCCCTATGTACAGGAATATAACTACTATAATACTGCCCCTATGTACAAGAATATAACTACTATAATACTGCCCCCTATGTACAAGAATATAACTACTATAATACTGCCCCCTATGTACAGGAATATAACTACTATAATACTGTCCCCTATGTACAAGAATATAACTACTATAATACTGCCCCCTATGTACAAGAATATAACTACTATAATACTGCCCCCTATGTACAGGAATATAACTACTATAATACCGCCCCTATGTACAGGAATATAAATACTATAATACTGCCTCCTATGTACAAGAATATAACTACTATAATACCGCCCCTATGTACAGGAATATAACTACTATAATACTGCTCCCTATGTACAGGAATATAACTACTATAATACTGCCCCCTATGTACAAGAATATAACTACTATAATACTGCCCCCTATGTACAGGAATATAACTACTATAATACTGCCCCCTATGTACAAGAATATAACTACTATAATACTGCTCCCTATGTACAAGAATATAACTACTATAATACTGCCCCCTATGTACAAGAATATAACTACTATAATACTGCCCCCTATGTACAAGAATATAACTACTATAATACTGCCCCCTATGTACAGGAATATAACTACTATAATACTGCTCCCTATGTACAGGAATATAACTACTATAATACTGCCCCCTATGTACAAGAATATAACTACTATAATACTGCCCCCTATGTACAGGAATATAACTACTATAATACTGCCCCCTATGTACAGGAATATAACTACTATAATACTGCCCCCTATGTACAGGAATATAACTACTATAATACTGCCCCCTATGTACAGGAATATAACTACTATAATACTGCCCCCTATGTACAGGAATATAACTACTATAATACTGCCCCCTATGTACAGGAATATAACTACTATAATACTGCCCCCTATGTACAGGAATATAACTACTATAATACTGCCCCCTATGTACAAGAATATAACTACTATAATACTGCCCCCTATGTACAGGAATATAACTACTATAATACTGCCCCCTATGTACAAGAATATAACTACTATAATACTGCCCCCTATGTCCAAGAATATAACTACTATAATACTGCCCCTATGTACAAGAATATAACTACTATAATACTGCCCCCTATGTACAAGAATATAACTACTATAACACTGCCCCCTATGTACAAGAATATAACTACTATAATACTGCCCCCTATGTACAAGAATATAACTACTATAATACTGCCCCCTATGTACAAGAATATAACTACTATAATACTGCCCCCTATGTACAAGAATATAACTACTATAATACTGCCCCCTATGTACAAGAATATAACTACTATAATACTGCCCCCTATGTACAAGAATATAACTACTATAATACTGCCCCCTATGTACAAGAATATAACTACTATAATACTGCCCCCTATGTACAAGAATATAACTACTATAATACTGCCCCCTATGTACAAGAATATAACTACTATAATACTGCCCCCCTATGTACAGGAATATAACTACCGTATATGCCGGCGTATAAGACGACTGGGCGTATAAGACGACCCCCAACTTCTGCCCTAAAAATATAGAATTTGGTATATACTCACTGTATAAGACTACCCCTCTCCCAAATGAAAAAAAGTCTGCTTAAAACTTTGCAAAACAAACAAGAGAGCAAGTGCCTGGTGATCATAACTGTAAGCTGCGATATTAATGAAGATCCGACATGCTTCTGTAAGTGCCGCCTGTGACCCCCAGCTCTGTGACGCCGACCGCTGTGACAGGGCGGCTGCATTAGCATACAGCGCGCCGCCCCGTCAGCGCGTACTAAGCCTCTTCTAATGACTGTGAGAGGCGCACTGCCGCGCATGCGCGGCGGTCCCAGGAAGCGGCTCTCTGCGCGCTGACGGGGAAAAAAAACACCTCACACAGTGCGGCCCCCGTATATCCGGCGTATAAGACGACCCCCCACTGTAGCCATTATTTTAAGGGGTTAAAAAGTAGTCTTATACGCCAGTATATACAGTACTATAATACTGCCCCCTATGTACAGGGATATAACTACTATAATACTGCCCCCTATGTACAGGAATATAACTACTATAATACTGCCCCCTATGTACAAGAATATAACTACTATAATACTGCCCCCTATGTACAAGAATATAACTACTATAATACTGCCCCCTATGTACAAGAATATAACTACTATAATACTGCGCCCTATGTACAAGAATATAACAACTATAATACTGCCCCCTATGTACAGGAATATAACTACTATAATACTGCCCCCTATGTACAAGAATATAACTACTATAATACTGCCCCCTATGTACAGGAATATAACTACTATAATACTGCCCCCTATGTACAGGAATATAACTACTATAATACTGCCCCTATGTACAAGAATATAACTACTATAATACTGCCCCCTATGTACAAGAATATAACTACTACAATACTGCCCCTATGTACAGGAATATAACTACTATAATACTGCCCCCTATGTACAGGAATATAACTACTATAATACTGCCCCCTATGTACAAGAATATAACTACTATAATACTGCCCCCTATGTACAGGAATATAACTACTATAATACTGCCCCCTATGTACAAGAATATAACTACTATAATACTTCTCCCTATGTACAAGAATATAACTACTATAATACTGCCCCCTATGTAGAAGAATATAACTACTATAATACTGTCCCCTATGTACAAGAATATAACTACTATAATACTGCCCCCTATGTACAAGAATATAACTACTATAATACTGCCCCCTATGTACAAGAATATAACTACTATAATACTGCCCCCTATGTACAAGAATATAACTACTATAATACTGTCCCCTATGTACAAGAATATAACTACTATAATACTGCCCCCTATGTACAAGAATATAACTACTATAATACTGCCCCCTATGTACAGGAATATAACTACTATAATACCGCCCCTATGTACAGGAATATAACTACTATAATACTGCCCCTATGTACAGGAATATAACTACTATAATACTGCCCCCTATGTACAGGAATATAACTACTATAATACTGCCCCCTATGTACAAGAATATAACTACTATAATACTGCCCCCTATGTACAAGAATATAACTACTATAATACTGCTCCCTATGTACAAGAATATAACTACTATAATACTGCCCCCTATGTACAAGAATATAACTACTATAATACTGCCCCCTATGTACAAGAATATAACTACTATAATACTGCCCCCCTATGTACAGGAATATAACTCCTATAATACTGCCCCCTATGTACAGGAATATAACTACTATAATTGATGGAAAAAGTATTTCTGTATTTATGTTTGTTTTTTACTAATAAAAATTGCCCCCTATGTACAAGAATATAACTACTATAATACTGCCCCCTATGTACAGGAATATAACTACTATAATACTGCCCCCTATGTACAAGAATATAACTACTATAATACTGCCCCCTATGTACAGGAATATAACTACTATAATACTGCCCCCTATGTACAAGAATATAACTACTATAATACTGCCCCCTATGTACAAGAATATAACTACTATAATACTGCCCCCTATGTACAGGAATATAACTACTATAATACTGCCCCCTATGTACAAGAATATAACTACTATAATACTGCCCCCTATGTACAGGAATATAACTACTATAATACTGCCCCCTATGTACAAGAATATAACTACTATAATACTCCCCCTATGTACAAGAATATAACTACTATAATACTGCCCCCTATGTACAAGAATATAACTACTATAATACTGCCCCCTATGTACAGGAATATAACTACTATAATACTGCCCCCTATGTACAGGAATATAACTACTATAATACCGCCCCCTATGTACAGGAATATAACTACTATAATACCGCCCCCTATGTACAGGAATATAACTACTATAATACTGCCCCCTATGTACAGGAATATAACTACTATAATACTGCCCCCTATGTACAGGAATATAACTACTACAATACTGCCCCCTTGCTGGGAGGTTGTGTGTGAGCTGAGCTCCTGAGTCTCCTGATGCCTGGAGACAGCCCAGGGCGGGGCCACCCTGGGTGGGGAACTTCCCCAAGCAAGGCCCAGGCTTCCAGGCCTACACCGGGAGAAAACTCCCTTACAACTTCTGATGGGGATGTAAATCCCAGAGTTATCCGCCAGCAGAGCAGCATTCAGTTTGTGAGTGACGTTAATGTTATGAAGAAAGAAGAAAAGAAAGAGAGTGAAAGTGAAGGCAGATCCCAGCCCGGACAGCATGGAGTACAGATAATGAAGCAGCTGAGTACAGGTCAGGCAGCAGGTGCACAGCCCCCCACTCCTGCACCCAGACAGCGGAGAAGATCCCTGGAAAGACAAACCCTGCAAGAAAACCTGCAGCAGAGAGAGGTTGTGTCCAGCATGGCCTGCACAGGCCGCACCAGGTCAGCAGCAAAGCCGCAGAGTGTCTCTGCACAGAGTGATCCAGCCTCAGTCTCAGGCCCGGCCATTACAGGCAGCAAACCTGAGAAGCCAAGGCAGGAGATGGTTACACCCAGGCAGCCTGGAGGACTACAGCAACCAGCACGGCAGCTGAAGGAGACCACCCGAGCGCCTGAGCTGCAGATGGCGGAGGAGATCCCGGCACTGGTAAGGAGGATGGGGGAGCTAAGTCACCACAAGCAGATGCTGCAGATGCAGATAGACTGTATGTACAGCCTGAAGACCGCGCACCCAGAGAGCAGCGCCCTGTACAACAGTAAGCTGCAGGCGCTAAGTAAGGAACTTGCTGTGGTGGTGAGGGACATGGACTGTGTTCTGGAGAGGATGGGACCCCTGGCCGAGTCCTATAAGAACAGGGAGCGCTTTGCCCAGCAGAAGCAGAGCTGTAACCCTGGACCCCGGGCCCCTGCAGCACAAGCAGGACTTGTCCCCCCAGGTGCACCCCACAAAGTGTCACCCCAAGTATTGAAACCTGCAAGTTTCTCTTTCCAGAAGGGACAGACACAAGAAAAGCCGCAGACCCCCACAGCAGAGGAAAATGCTGTAGTACCACAGGTCCCAGCAGAGACTGTGCAGCAGGATAGTGGACTTTCATCCATGCGTCATGGTGATGCGGTGACCCAGAATTGTGCTGTAGTGACAAAGACTGGGGACATTGCTAAACATCTTGATGTGGCTGAGGAGTTTGGGGGATGGAGAGGACTCTCGGTCTATCTGGGAGGTGCAGCTACCGGTGGATGGGGGGCAGGGGGTTGTACAGGATGATGTGTGTGATTTCCCCCCTCTAACATCCAGCCCCCCAGATGAGTCAGGTCCCTCTACTTCAGACCCTCCCCCCAATACACAGTGAGCCCCGTCAGGAGCCTCCTAAAAACGCCTGGAGCCGCGGCGCTCCCTCCTTCACCTCCGGCGCACAGTACTCAGGGCAGGCGTTTAAGAGGAGGAACGTGGTGCGCTTTAAGAACAGAGGCGCTAAGGAAGATCTCCCGGATAGGAGGTTTGTGGTGCGGGATCTCCTGTGTCACCAGATGGGGTTCACGCCTGATGATATCCTGGCGGTCATCAACCTTCCAGACAGACAGGGCTATGATGTCAGCTTTAAGCTCATGTCTAGTCTGGATAGGTTCTGGGATAAACTCCCCCGGTTCAAGGATGTTGACGGCTGGAATAAGTTTACGTTTGTCCCCATATCCAGGCCAGGTACTGTAGTGGTGAATGTCATCTTCTGGAACGAGTCGGTTCCTCCTCAGGATATTCTGGTGTGGCTCAGGCGCCATTGTGATCTGGTGTCTGACCTCACCAAGAACCGAGACGCCGACGGTATCTGGACTGGAGGGTGGAAGGTTCTAGTAAAACTGAGGCAATTTAACAACATCACCCTGCACCTCCCCAACTCCTTCTTCATTGGTAGAGAGAAAGGCGTCTGTTTCTACCCAGGGCAACCACGGAAGTGCTTCAGATGTGGTAAGATCGGGCATGTGGCTAAAATATGCACAGTAATAAAATGTAACCTGTGCGGGGAGGTCGGTCATCTCAGTGCCAGCTGTGAGAAGGTCAAGTGTAATCTATGCGGTGAGATGGGCCACCCGCACAAGGATTGCCCGGAGGCCTGGCATAACATTGCTAGAGACTTCTCAGATGATGAGATGGTCCAGGAGGCAGATGCCTTAGAGGAGGAGGCCTTGGTGTCGGGGCAAATTCTGACTAGGCGGGAGGTACAACAGGGCTCAGGTAAAACTGCTCAAGAACCTCAGCGGTCAGGGAGCACTCAGGGGAGGATGGAGGTTGTCACCCAGGAGCAGCCTCAGGCAGCCACCTCTGTAGCACCTGGTGATTATGAGGAGGTAAAGAAGAAAAAAAGAAAGAAAAAAGATAAATCTTCCCGTAAGCCTGAGGAAGAGAGCAATTTAGGCCTGAAAACAATGAGGAAAGCCAGTGGTGATACTGGGGTCATAGTCCTTGGCAACCGGTTTGATGCTCTGTCAGAGTCAGATGGGGATTATGAGCGAGAGCTGGAACGTATTGATAATGAGTGTGAGGTGGACATAGGGGACCCCCCAACTAAAAAGAAGCCCCCTCCTGAAGATACCGCTGTAGAGTCAGACATGGAGACAGGTGGAAGACAGGGGGACATTGACTCTGACATATGATGATGGGGGTCGCTGCTTTGCTTTTTTTGACTATAATGGCTGGGTTCTCTCTAAAAGTTGCTTCCAGCAACGTCAACAGCAAAGACAACAACAACAAAGTAAGAAGGACCAGACACGCCGTGTATGACCACCTGAGATATCTGGACGCCGATGTCATCTTCCTGCAGGAGACCCGTCTGACCACCTTAGGGCATCTCCGTGAGGCTGAGCGTGAGTGGCGGTCTGGTCCTTCTTACTGGTCACTGGCTGTGGAGCCGTACGCCGGGGTCGCCATACTGTTTAACACTACAGACGTGACGGTGCACAGGCTGACGGAGGTCGCTATGGGGAGGTGCCTGGTGCTAGAGGTGACCATCCATGGTAGGCGATCAACATCTATGGCCCACAGACAGTGACAGAGAGAATCCAGCTGTTCAATGAGGTGCAGCAATATCTTTTCACCTCAATCCCTGTGATAATGGCGGGCGACTTTAATGTTACCATGACATCGGGTGACAGATCCTCGGGCAGAGCAGTGGTCAGAGACTCCAAAGTCCTAAAGAGCATTATATCACAGGCCCATATGTGTGATGTATTCACCCTGGGTGGTAGGACACCTAAGCACACCTACTCCTGTGCTGACAGGCACAGCAGAATTGATATGGCTTTTGTGAGTCCCTCAGAGAATGTTAGTGGGATGAGTGAGAGAGTCGTCCCATATTCTGATCACCTGGCCTTATTGTTTTGCATTGGTGCTACTAACCACTCTGATATTGGTCGGGGGCTATGGAGGCTTAACTCCAGCATCCTGGATGATGTCTGTGTCCAGAATTGTATCCACTCCCTTTTTCAGGACCAGCTCCAGAGAGTAGACTTCTATGAAAACATATCTGACTGGTGGGAGAACGTCAAGGAGGAGATCGGGTCCCTCTTAAGGAGACTGTCAGTGAAGAAGGGTAAGAGTAAGTACAGCCAGTATCTCAAGCTGCGGAGAGAATTGGAGTCACTGTATTCGGCGGGAGGGGGTGACAAACAAAAGATTGACCGACTGAAATCTGAGATAAAGCAGTATCAGTACAGTCGCTACACGTCCCTGGTGATCGAGAGAGATTACGGAAAACTGGGCGTTCCCGATCCGTATGAAAATTGCCGGGAACGTGTGGCCAAGAAATCGATCACAGGTCTCACTGACTCCCAGGGAGTTTTGCAGGAATCTCGGGAGGGTATCCTGGGGGTGGTGAGATCCTACTATGCTGAATTATTTCAGAAGAAAGTTTTGGATAAAGAGAAAATGGCTCAATTCTTGGAGGCAACTCCAGGCCCTGACACTAAAGATTTGGATTTCTCTCCTTTGACAGCAGGAATAACAGAGGAGGAGGTTACAGAGGCCATTGATAAGTTACATCTGAAGAAGGCACCAGGTCCTGATGGAATAACATGTGAATTCTATAAGAAGTTCAGAGACCTCTTAGCCCCGATCCTTGTGGATGTATTTACAAATTGTCTAGAAAATCACCTGATGCCTCCATCCATGAGGGTCTCATCGCTAATTCTGCTGTCCAAAGGGAAAGAGCCTAGTGACATCAAGAACTGGAGGCCGATCGCCCTCTTGAATGTCGACAGGAATATTTTGGCAAAAATTCTGTTTTCTAGGTTAGTCTGTTTGTCCCCGGCACTGTTGGCAGGCTCTCAGTACGGCACAGTAAAAGGGCGGAACATCTCTGGAGCAGTCCTCTCGATAAGAGAGATGTTTGAGAGATGTAAAGCTCTGAGGTGTGGGAGATATGTTGTAGGTCTGGACCAGGCTAAAGCCTTTGACAGGGTTGATCATGATTATCTATGGGCCACTTTGTCAAAGTACGGTATTCCGGGACAATTTATAGATTGGCTGAGAACTTTGTACAGAGAGGCGAAGAGCTTTCCTCTGATCAATGGTTGGCAAGGGGACACTTTCAGGGTAGAGGCAGGGGTGCGACAGGGCTGCCCCCTGAGTCCACTGCTGTATGTGTTTGCTATCGATCCATTCCTGAGATCACTGCAGCGGTGTGATTTTCAGGGGGTGCCGGTCCCCCATTGCTTGCCCCTGGATGTTGTTGCCTACGCGGATGATGTGACTATGGTGATATCTGAACCTCGTGAGGTGGAGATGTTGTCTGCAGCCATCAGAAGTTACTCAGAGGCCTCCGGGTCTCTGGTCAACCTAGAGAAGAGTCAAGCTTTCCTGACATTGGACACTGCTCCTGGCTTTGATCTGCCACAGTTCGCCAAGGCCTCCACCCATATTAAGATCCTTGGGGTTAAATTCGGGAGGGAAGACAATGCCAAACTAAATTGGGAAGAGAAATTGGAAACCGGAAATGTAAAGGTTCAGCGATGGAAGAACTGGAGGCTGACCTATAGAGAAAGGGTTACTCTGATGAAGACTTACCTGCTCCCTGTCTTCCTCTACGTCTCTGTCGTCTTTCCTTTGCCAGAATCTTTCTCCGCTAGGCTCTTTAGCCTGTTCTTCCAGCTTTTGTGGGGGAACAGGCTGAACCCAGTAAAAAGAGGGATCACCTACCTGCAGAGGAGAGAGGGTGGGCTGGATATGTTAAATCCAAGGGTCTTCTTTGACTCCATGTTTCTGAAAGTAAATTTCAGTTGCCTGGACTCAAATAATGGTCTCCTGTGGGTAAGTAGTGTCAGGGACTGGATATTGCCTTTTGCAGAGTCTTGGGTGCGAGGCGGCAGTCTCAAGAGGGGCCGATGGACTCCTGGCTTCCTCCCCCAGTATCTGGAGTATGGTCTCAGGTGTTTGAAAAAGTGGAGGCTAGACAAGACATTTTTAGAGAGTAAGACCAGGAAGGACCTTTACACTAATATCTGTAAGACCTTCTATACAGTACAGCCAGCTCTGAGGGACTGCACAACGGCCACCCTGCAGGAAAGCCTGAGGTTCCTTAATGGACCGAGGCTTCCAGCCAAATTCTTTGACATCGCCTGGTTGTCTCTACATGGGAGACTATTTGTCAGAGGAAATGTAAAATTCCTGAGCGTCTCTGACCGTATGTGTCCCCTAGGATGTCAACAAGAGGAGACCATGGAGCATTTTACCACCGAGTGCCAGGGTGGGAGGCAGATATGGGAGGAGGTGTCCCACAGACTGAAAATACCACGTCTACAGTCTCTGAGCTACCCAGAGATCATCTATGGCAGTGATGGCGAACCTTTTAGAGACCGAGTGCCCAAACTACAACAAAGACCCACTTATTTATCGCAAAGTGCCAACACAGAAATTTAATTTGTGATTTATACTCCCTTCTCTGTCACAGTTTTCATTGATACCGGCACCTGAGGACAGCAATAAAGCAGAAAATAATCCCAGGTAGCGCTGTCACTTTAATATAGCTCTGTGCACAGCAAGTCCTGGGCTGTCTGGGACTGCAGGAAGATACCTGGAGTCATCTCTGGTGATGGCCTGAGTGCCCACAGAAAGGGCTCTGAGTGCCACCTCTGGCACCTGTGCCATAGGTTCGCCATCACTGATCTATGGGGTAACACCACATATAATGGACATTGACCAGGGGACCATGTACCTCATTATCACCATGATTAAGTATTACCACTGGCACAACAGGACCCGAGTCTCCATCCACAGCGAGACCTTCCAGCACATGACCGCAGTCACACTTATAATGTCTGAGCTCAGATGGATCAGATACATAGAGATAGGGAAAAAGAAGGAGTATAGAGAGTTATGGAGGAATATATGTCTGGACTAATGGATCATGTAATTATGTTAAATCCTTTTCCCTTTAACCAATGATGGACATTTAAGTTACTTATTATACATTTATTTATTAATTTCAATGTATGATTTCTGTTAAATTCTGATTGGAATGTACCATGTATTTTGTTTGTTTCTACTAATAAAAATTGCCCCCAATGTACAGGAATATAACTACTATAATACTGCCCCCTATGTACAGGAATATAACTACTATAATACTGCCCCCTATGTACAGGAATATAACTACTATAATACTGCCCCCTATGTACAGGAATATAACTACTATAATACTACCCCCTATGTACAAGAATATAACTACTATAATACTGCCCCCTATGTACAAGAATATAACTACTATAATACTGCCCCCTATGTACAGGAATATAACTACTATAACACTGCCCCCTATGTACAAGAATATAACTACTATAATACTGCCCCCTATGTACAGGAATATAACTACTATAATACTGCCCCCTATGTACAGGAATATAACTACTATAATACCGCCCCTATGTACAGGAATATAAATACTATAATACTGCCCCCTATGTACAGGAATATAACTACTATAATACTGCCCCCTATGTACAAGAATATAACTACTATAATACTGTCCCCTATGTACAGGAATATAACTACTATAATACTGCCCCCTATGTACAGGAATATAACTACTATAATACTGCCCCCTATGTACAAGAATATAACTACTATAATACTGCCCCCTATGTACAGGAATATAACTACTATAATACAGCCCCCTATGTACAAGAATATAACTACTATAATACTGCCCCCTATGTACAAGAATATAACTACTATAATACTGCCCCCTATGTACAGGAATATAACTACTATAATACTGCCCCCTATGTACAGGAATATAACTACTATAATACTGCCCCCTATGTACAGGAATATAACTACTATAATACTGCCCCCTATGTACAAGAATATAACTACTATAATACTGCCCCCCTATGTACAGGAATATAACTACTATAATACTGCCCCCTATGTACAGAATATAACTACTATAATACTGCCCCCTATGTACAGGAATATAACTACTATAATACTGCCTCCTATGTACAAGAATATAACTACTATAATACTGCCTCCTATGTACAAGAATATAACTACTATAATACTGCCCCCTATGTACAAGAATATAACTACTATAATACTGCCCCCTATGTACAGGAATATAACTACTATAATACTGCCTCCTATGTACAAGAATATAACTACTATAATACTGCCTCCTATGTACAAGAATATAACTACTATAATACTGCCCCCTATGTACAAGAATATAACTACTATAATACTGCCCCCTATGTACAGGAATATAACTACTACAATACTGCCCCCTATGTACAAGAATATAACTACTATAATACTGCCCCCTATGTACAGGAATATAACTACTATAATACTGCCCCCTATGTACAAGAATATAACTACTATAATACTGCCCCGTATGTACAGGAATATAACTACTATAATACTGCCCCCTATGTACAGGAATATAACTACTATAATACTGCCCCCTATGTACAGGAATATAACTACTATAATACTGCCCCCTATGTACAAGAATATAACTACTATAATACTGCCCCCTATGTACAGGAATATAACTACTATAATACTGCTCCCTATGTACAAGAATATAACTACTATAATACTGCTCCCTATGTACAAGAATATAACTACTATAATACTGCCCCCTATGTACAGGAATATAACTACTATAATACTGCTCCCTATGTACAAGAATATAACTACTATAATACTGCCCCCTATGTACAGGAATATAACTACTATAATACTGCCCCCTATGTACAGGAATATAACTACTATAATACTGCCCCCTATGTACAAGAATATAACTACTATAATACTGCCCCCTATGTACAGGAATATAACTACTATAATACTGCCCCCTATGTACAAGAATATAACTACTATAATACTGCCCCCTATGTACAGGAATATAACTACTATAATACTGCTCCCTATGTACAAGAATATAACTACTATAATACTGCCCCCTATGTACAGGAATATAACTACTATAATACTGCCCCCTATGTACAGGAATATAACTACTATAATACTGCCCCCTATGTACAAGAATATAACTACTATAATACTGCCCCCTATGTACAGGAATATAACTACTATAATACTGCCCCCTATGTACAAGAATATAACTACTATAATACTGCCCCCTATGTACAAGAATATAACTACTATAATACTGCCCCCTATGTACAGGAATATAACTACTATAATACTGCCCCCTATGTACAGGAATATAACTACTATAATACTGCCCCCTATGTACAAGAATATAACTACTATAATACTATCCCCTATGTACAAGAATATAACTACTATAATACTGCCCCCTATGTACAAGAATATAACTACTATAATACTGCCCCCTATGTACAAGAATATAACTACTATAATACTGCCCCCTATGTACAAGAATATAACTACTATAATACTGCCTCCTATGTACAGGAATATAACTACTATAATACCGCCCCCTATGTACAAGAATATAACTACTATAATACTGCCCCCTATGTACAAGAATATAACTACTATAATACTGCCCCCTTGCTGAGAGGTTGTGTGCAGTGTGAGCTCCTGAGGTCTCCTCATGTCTGGAGCTAGCCCAGGGCGGGGCCACCCTGGGTGGGGAACTTCCCTATGCAAGGCCCAGGCTCCAAGGCCTTCTCTGGGAAATAACTCCCAGACACCAAAACTAATGGATGAGAATCCTAAAATCTCCGGTGCAGTAAGTCATGTCAGCGGCTGCAGTTCAGCCAGAAGCAGTGAAGTAAAGAATGAAGATGTTGTGAAGAAAGAAGCAGCAGCAGTAAGTTCCAGTTTGGTGAAGTCACCTACCGGTGTGAATGTGCAGCAGAAGCCAGTGAGTGGGAACACAATGTCGGGTCATCCAGGACAGAGGAGCGAGCAGGTTGTGCAGGAGCAGAGGAAGCCTCCAGCCCCGGCCTCAGCTGTGCCGTGTACACCTCCATCAGCCAGGCAGAGGAAGCCTCCAGCCCCAGCCTCAGCTGTGCCGTGTACACCTCCATCAGCCAGGCAGAGGAGGACATCTCTGGAGAAGCAGACCTTGCTGGAGAACCTGCAGCAGCCTGTACTGATCCGCTCTGAGCGCACAACGTATGGGAGTGAAGGCAGCAAGGCCGAGACCAAACTAGCAGGGAGGCCTCAGGCTGCCACAAGTGCTGCTACTGGACAGTGTCACCCCCCAGCAGTAAGAGCCGCAGCGCGTCAGAACCCAACAGTGGCGCAGAGGCCCGGACCCAACAGAGTGCCATCACCTACCACCTGTAAGAAACCTGCAGCAACTCCATGTGCAGCGGCTGAGCGTGCACCTGCAGCAACTCCCTATGCAGCGGCTGAGCGTGCACCTGCAGCAACTCCCTATGCAGCGGCTGAGCGTGCACCTGAGCTCCTCCTGGCTGATCAGATCCCAACACTGGTAAAGAGACTGGGAAACCTGAAGGAACAAAAACTGCTGCTACAAAAAAACATTGACTGTGCCTACAAGCTGAAGGCAGCAAACCCGGAGAGACATGAGCTGTTAGACAAGAAGCTGACCACCCTGGCCAAGCAGCTCGCTGACAATATCGCCCAGACTGAGGCTGTCCTGGAGCAGATGGGTCCCCTGGCAGAGACCTACAGGAACCAGGAGCGCTTCCAGGCCCAGAGACATCATGGAGGGGCATCTAATCCGGCAACTGAGACCAAGGGGAAACCTATACTCCAGCCTGCGACTTTCCCATACCAGCAAGGGGATCTCTACAAGAAAGATAAAGCCATGAAACAGCAACCACCCACAGCAGAGGCACCACAAGTCCCAGCAACCTGCAATCAGCAGAAGGATCACAGCCGTCCCTCTGATGTTACCCGAGCAGTGAAAACACCACATGTCCCAGCATTCAGCGTGCAACGTGGACATCTGCCTGATGGTAGCGGAGAACAAGCACCACAAGTCCCAGCAGCCTGCAATCAGCAGAAGGATCACAGCCGTCCCTCTGATGTTACCAGAGCAGAGCAAACACCGCATGTCCCAGCATTCAGCGTGCAACGTGGACATCTGCCTGATGGTAGCGGAGAACAAGCACCACAAGTCCCAGTTGACGGCTCACTGCAGCAGGACTGTGCACCTGATCCTGAAGGTAACACTGTGGCATCTGAGCAGGATCATCAGGACTCTGCTGGGACTGATTGTACGGACATTGATGGGACTTCAGTGCCTGATACTGCTCATACATCAGTGCCTAATGCTGTTTCTAATATCTGTGATACTGCTGCCCCTATTGTCTGTGATGCTGCTGCCCCCAATGTTGGTGATAATGCTGATGTATCTGTATCTCCTCCTGATAATACCATTGTGTGTGATAATGTTCCAACAGGGGAAGGGCAGTCTGTGTGGGATGTTGCCATAGAGCAGGTAGAGCAGTGTATGGAGGCTGATGGTGGGGAGGGGGTAGTACAGTCTGATGCTCAGGACTTCCCCCCTCTAGTTGCTGAGGTATCAGACCCTCAGAGTGCAGGAGCCCAGCAGCCCCCGCAGCGCCCCCAGACACAGCAGGGTACTGGCCCTCACCAGTCTTCTTCTGGCAACGCCTGGAGCCGGGGTGCACCATCTTTTTCATCCGGCTCTCATTACACCGGTCAGGCATTTAAGAGGAGGAATGTGGTGAGATTTAGGCACAAAGGGGCCAAGGAGGACCTACCTGACAGGCGGTTTGTGGTCAGGTCGCTATTGTGTGAACAAATGGGTTTCTCGCCAAGTGACATTTTGGCAGTAATTAACCTCCCCGATCGCCAGGGATATGATGTGAGCTTTAAGCTGATGGGCAACCTGGACCGCTTTTGGGCCATCTTCCCCAGGTTTAGAGATGCAGAGGGGTGGAATAATTTCAGCTTCATCCCCATCTCTAAACTTGGTACAGTCACTGTCACAGTCATCTTCTGGAATGAGTCTGTTCCCCAGCAGGATATTGTCATCTGGCTCAAGAGGCACTGTGACCTCATGTCAGAGCTCACCAAGACCCGGGATGAGGACGGGATCTGGACAGGAGGGTGGAAGGTCCTGGTGAAATTAAGACAATATAACAACATAACCCAGCATCTACCCAACTCCTTCTTCATTGGCCGGGAGAAGGGGGTATGTTTCTATCCGGGTCAGCCCCGTAGATGCTTCAAATGCGGTAGAGTCGGTCACATCGCCAGTAATTGCTCTGTGGTCAAGTGCAGCCTGTGTGGAGACATCGGTCACGTGAGTGCGGACTGCCAGAACATCAGGTGTAACCTGTGCGGTGAGATCGGCCATGCCCACAGGGATTGTCCCAATGCCTGGCACAACATATGTAAGAGCTTCCCTGATGAAGACCTATTGGCAGGGGCAGATGACCTGGGGGAGGAGGAGGCTTTGTTATTAGGGTCAGATCAGGCTACGCCAGAACCTCATCAGGTCCTAGAATCAAGTGATGCTATGCCAACACCAGACCAGCCTCAGACCCAAACCACAGAGGGAGATATGGAAGTTGTCCAGCAGGTTGCACCACCCTCAGTGCTCATTCCCTCTCCAGCCACAACATCTGCTAATAAGAGGAGGAAAAAAGATAGGTCCACCCGGAAGCCTGAGGGTGAGTGGACCACAGTTCACAAGTCATCAAAGATCAGAGTGGACAGTGGAACAGACATGACCATGACAGTCAATAGATTCAGTGTCCTCTCAGAGTCAGACGCAGAGGAGGAGCTAGAGAAGGAACTGCAGAGGATGGTGGCAGAGTATGATGAGGATCCCGATGGTGACCCCCCCTCAAAACGGAGACCCCATAGGGTGGGACCAGAGTCTGAATCAGACATGGAGACGGGTGGTGAAGAGGAGGGATCTGATCCAGATTTATGATGATGGGGACACTCTCTCTGCTTCTTGTTATGGCTCTAATGGCGAACTTTAATCTGAAAATAATATCTAGCAATGTCAACAGCATTAGGGCAAGAAGGACAAGACATGCGGTGTATGAACATCTACATTATCTCGATGCCGATGTCTTTTTCCTACAGGAGACTCATCTTAATAGTCTTAGTTTGTTAAAAGAAGCAGAGAGAGAATGGCGCTCCGGGCCGTCCATCTGGTCACTGTCTGTGGAGCCGTGTGCCGGGGTCTCCATACTGTTTAATACCCACGATGTCACCATTCACAGACTAACCGAGGTGTCGATGGGAAGATGTTTGGTGCTGGAGGTTACTATCCGAGGTAGAAGGCTCCGGCTTATCAATATCTATGGTCCACAGACAGTGACTGACAGAGTCAATCTATTTAATGACGTGAAGCCATATTTATTTACATCTCTCCCAGTCATCATGGCGGGTGATTTCAACGCCACTAGGACATTGAGTGACAGACCCACTGGTAGGCCTCTTGCTAGGGACTCTAAGGTCTTAAATGATATTATAACACAGTCAGGTTTGTCTGATGTCTTTGTGCAGGGTGGTAGGAAACCCAAATTTACCTACTCCTGTGCTGGGAGGCATAGCAGAATAGACCTAGCGCTGGTGAGTCCCTCGGAGGTCATTGGGGATAGAAGTGAGAAGTCTGTCCCATACTCGGATCACCTGGCCCTATACTTCTATTTGGGTAATACAGAACGGCCAGATATAGGAAGAGGCTTGTGGAGACTAAATTCTACCCTATTAGAAGATGTGTTTGTCCAGGAGCAAGTCCACTCTCTTATACAGGGTGAATCGGAGAGAGTGTATTTCTATAATCATGTATCTGACTGGTGGGAGGATGTCAAGGAGGAGATCCGGTCCCTCTTAAAGAGACTGTCAGTAAAGAAGGGGAAGAGTAAGTACGGCCAGTATCTCAAGCTGCGGAAAGAATTGGAGTCACTGTATTCGGCGGGTGGGGATGACAAACAAAAGATTGACCGACTGAAATCTGAAATAAAGCAGTATCAGTACAGCCGCTACACGTCCCTGGTTGTGGAGCGTGACTATGGAAACTTAGTCACGCCAGATCCATATGAGAGTTGCCGGGAACGTGTGGCTAAGAAATCGATCACAGGTCTCACTGACTCCCAGGGAGTTTTGCAGGAATCTCGGGGGGGGTATCCTGGGGGTGGTGAGATCCTACTATGCTGAGTTATTTCAGAAGAAGGTTTTGGATGAAGACAAAATGGCTCAATTCTTTGAGGCAACTCCAGGTCCTGACACTAAAGATTTGGACTTTTCTCCTTTGACAGCAGAAATAACAGAGGAGGAGGTTAAAGAGGCCATTGATAAGTTACATCTGAAGAAGGCACCAGGTCCTGACGGTATTACAGCAGAATTCTATAAGAAGTTCAGAGACCTCTTAGCCCCGATCCTTGTGGATGTGTTTACCAATTGTCTAAAAAATCACCTGATGCCTCCATCCATGAGAGTGTCCTCCCTTATTCTGCTGTCTAAAGGTAAGGAGCCTAGCGACATCAAGAACTGGAGGCCGATCGCCCTCTTGAATGTTGATAGGAAAATTCTGGCAAAAATTCTATTTTCTAGATTAGTCTGTATGTCCCCGGCACTGTTGGCAGGCTCTCAGTACGGCACAGTAAAAGGGCGGAACATCTCTGGAGCAGTCATCTCGATAAGGGAGATGTTTGAGAGATGTAAAGCTCTGAGGTGTGGGAGATATGTTGTAGGTCTGGACCAGGCTAAAGCCTTTGACAGGGTTGATCACGATTATCTATAGGCCACTTTGTCAAAGTACGGTATTCCGGGACAATTTATAGATTGGCTGAGAACTTTGTACAGAGAGGCGAAGAGCTTTCCTCTGATCAATGGTTGGCAGGGGGACACTTTTAGGGTAGAGGCAGGGGTGCGACAGGGCTGCCCCCTGAGTCCACTGCTGTATGCTATCGATCCGTTCCTGAGATCACTGCAGCGGTGTGATTTTCAGGGGGTGCCTGTCCCCCATTGCTTGCCTTTGAAGGTAGTCGCCTACGCGGATGATGTGACTGTGGTGATATCTGAACCTCGTGAGGTGGAGATGTTATCTGCAGCCATCAGAAGCTACTCAGAGGCCTCCGGGTCTATGGTCAACCTTGAGAAGAGTCAAGCTTTCTGGACATTGGACACTGCTCCTGGCTTTGATCTGCCACAATTCGCCAAGGCCTCCACCCATATTAAGATCCTTGGGGTTAAATTCGGGAGGGAAGATAATGCCAAACTAAATTGGGAAGAGAAGTTGGAAACCGGAAATGCAAAGGTTCAGCGATGGAAGAACTGGAGGCTGACCTATAGAGAAAGGGTTACTCTGATGAAGACTTACCTGGTCCCTGTCTTCCTCTACGTCTCTGTCGTCTTTCCTTTGCCAGAATCTTTCTCCGCTCGGCTCTTTAGCCTGTTCTTCCAGCTTTTATGGGGGAACAGGTTGAACCCAGTAAAAAGAGGGATCACCTACCTGCAGAGGAGAGAGGGTGGGCTGGATATGTTAAATCCAAGGGTTTTCTTTGACTCCATGTTTCTGAAAGTTAATTTTGGTTGCCTGGACTCAAATGATGGTCTCCTGTTGGTAAGTAGTGTCAGGGACTGGATATTGCCTTTTGCAGAGTCTTGGGTGCGAGGCGGCAGTCTCAAGAGGGGCCGATGGACTCCTGGCTTCCTCCCCCAGTATCTGGTATATGGTCTGAAGTGTGTCAGGATGTGGAAGCTGGAGAAGTCCTACATTGTCAGTAACACCAGGAGAGATCTCTATACTAGGATATGTCGGGCTTTCTACCACTCACCACTTGCTCTCAGAGACTGTGTGACCACCACCTTACAGAAGAGTCTCAGGTTCCTCAATGGGAAGCGACTTCCCCCCAAGTTGATTGATATCTCTTGGTTGTCACTACATGGGAAGTTATTTGTGAGAGGGAACCTAAAGTTTGTGAGTGTGGCAGATAGGAAGTGTCCTCTGGGGTGTCAGCAGGAGGAGACCATGGAGCATTTCATCTCTGAGTGCTGGGGAGGGAGGAAAATCTGGAAGGAAGTGTCTGACCTGCTGAACATCCCGAGGCTGCAATTCCTCCAGTACCCGGACATCATCTATGGCGTCCCATCTCCAGATGGTATTATAGATCCAGGAACCATGTATCTCATTATAACAGTGATAAAGTATTACCAATGGCATGCCAGAACCCGGGTGTCCCTACACAGCGAGGACTATAACTACACGGCTGTGGTATCCCAAATATTGTCTGAGCTCCGGTGGATAAAATCACTGGAAGTCAGAAAAGACCAGAGAAATAGGAAATTATGGAGGAATATATCTGGTGTTTAATTTCTATATTTATTGATTTAGTTTTCTTCTTTTTCCTTTCCAGCAGCAGCAGCAGCAGCAGCTATGGACTCTAAGTTACATTTACTCTGAGTTTATTTTTGTTTGATTCCTAATTGTGTATACAGAAGAATGTATTTATGATTTTGTTTAATTGTACTTTGTTGGTTTTTACAATAAAAATTGCCCCCTATGTACAAGAATATAACTACTATAATACTGCCCCCTATGTACAGGAATATAACTACTATAATACTGCCTCCTATGTACAGGAATATAACTACTATAATACTGCCCCCTATGTACAGGGATATAACTACTATAATACTGCCCCCTATGTACAGGAATATAACTACTATAATACTGCCCCTATGTACAGGAATATAACTACTATAATACTGCCCCCTATGTACAGGAATATAACTACTATAATACTGCCTCCTATGTACAGGAATATAACTACTATAATACTGCCCCCTATGTACAGGAATATAACTACTATAATACTGCCCCCTATGTACAAGAATATAACTACTATAATACTGCCCCCTATGTACAGGAATATAACTACTATAATACTGCCCCCTATGTACAAGAATATAACTACTATAATACTGCCCCCTATGTACAAGAATATAACTACTATAATACTGCCCCCTATGTACAGGAATATAACTACTATAATACTGCCCCCTATGTACAGGAATATAACTACTATAATACTGCCCCCTATGTACAGGAATATAACTACTATAATACGTCCCCTATGTACAAGAATATAACTACTATAATACTGCCTCTATGTACAGGAATATAACTACTATAATACTGCCCCCTATGTACAAGAATATAACTACTATAATACTGCCCCCTATGTACAGGAATATAACTACTATAATACTGCCCCCTATGTACAAGAATATAACTACTATAATACTGCCCCCTATGTACAAGAATATAACTACTATAATACTGCCCCCTATGTACAAGAATATAAATACTATAATACTGCCCCCTATGTACAGGAATATAACTGCTATAACACTGCCCCCTATGTACAAGAATATAACTACTATAATACTGCCCCCTATGTACAAGAATATACCTACTATAATACTGCCCCCTATGTACAAGAATATAACTACTATAATACTGCCCCCTATGTACAAGAATATAACTACTATAATACTGCCCCCTATGTACAAGAATATAACTACTATAATACTGCCCCCTATGTACAAGAATATAACTACTATAATACTGCCCCCTATGTACAGAATATAACTACTATAATACTGCCCCCTATGTACAGGAATATAACTACTATAATACTGCCCCCTATGTACAGGAATATAACTACTATAATACTGCCCCCTATGTACAGGAATATAACTACTATAATACTGCCCCCTATGTACAGGAATATAACTACTATAATACTGCCCCCTATGTACAGGAATATAACTACTATAATACTGTCCCCTATGTACAGGAATATAACTACTATAATACTGCTCCCTATGTACAACAATATAACTACTATAATACTGTCCCCTATGTACAGGAATATAACTACTATAATACTGTCCCCTATGTACAGGAATATAACTACTATAATACTGCTCCCTATGTACAACAATATAACTACTATAATACTGTCCCCTATGTACAGGAATATAACTACAGTACTATAATACTGCCCCCTATGTAAAGGAATATAACTACTATAATACTGCCCCCTGTGTACAATTGACTTATAACTTGCAGCTCACCTTTTATGTTGAGGATACTGATCTCTCCAAAGTACATGCTTTCTCCTAGGACTGCAAATTGTGTGACCCCGTCGTCGGCCACCACGGCCAGCTTGCCCTCCTTGATGATGTACATCTCTCGGCCAATGTCCCCCTTCTTGCAGACATACTCTCCGGGGCTGTAGACTTGTGGCTTCAGCTTCAGCACTAGTTCCTCCAGTAAACTCTTTTCGCAGTGTTGGAAGATCTGGACCTTGCTCAGGGTGGACATGTGGACGCTGACCGCCACCTCCACCCGCAACTTCTCTGGCAAGTGCTGCAATATCTGGTTCTCGTTGGTCAACTTCTTATTGATCTGGAGGTGCTGGTGCCAGGCGATGACCTTCTTCTTGAGGCTCCTATTGACCTTGTACATCTTCATGTATAGCTTGACCTGGTCGTAGTTTGGGTAGAAGGACTTGTCAGCGCTGTTCAGGTTGGAGACCACAGAGCTAATGCTACCCATGATGGTGGCAAAGCCAAGAACCGCGATGAGAAAGTCCACAATCATGAAGATATACTCCTCCTCCTGCATGGGTGCAGGTATGTCCCCCACCGTGGTTAGGATGAGGGTGGAGAAGTAGAAGCTGTACAGATACTGGCGCCCCAAGCGTCCAAACTCTGCGTCTGAGATATTGGGGTACACCCACTCGTCCTTCCCGAAGCCTACATAACTGGAGAGAGCAAAGTATATGCAGCTGTTCCAGTGGATGACCACAAAGATGTAGGCCATCAGCTTACTGATCCTGAAGACGTTGGGGTAAGGGATCCGCGTCTCTGTGCGGTCAAAAGACTCAAACAGACGATGGAAACGCAGGAAGCGATTGATCCGGACGGCGGGAGTGTGAATCCCGAATTTAAAGTACAAGAAGTCAAAAGGAAGGATGGAAAGAAGATCCCAGCGGAACTTGGAGGAGCGGACGTACTCCCTGGCGATCAAGCGTCTGTCTGTGACCAGGATGCCCTCCTGCAAAAAACCTGAGGGGAAATTTGAAACAAAGATTATCACCAGGGTAAAACTATGTGGTGATGATGTCATCTCTAAGTCTTCCCTAACCCTGAAGGTCCTGCAAGGGTCAGTAATGGGATTCATGTAGCTATGGGGTAGGCCCACCACCCTATGAGAACCACCATAGTGGCCCACCACCCTGGGAGAACCACCATAGTGGCCCACCACCCTGGGAGAACCACCATAGTGGCCCACCACCCTGGGAGAACCACCATAGTGGCCCACCACCCTAGGAGAACCACCATAGTGGCCCACCACCCTACAAGAACCACCATAGTGGCCCACCACCCTACAAAAACCACCATAGTGGCCCACCACCTCGGGAGAACCACCATAGTGGCCCACCACCTCGGGAGAACCACCATAGTGGCCCACCACCCTGGGAGAACCACCATAGTGGCCCACCACCCTGGGAGAACCACCATAGTGGCCCACCACCCTGGGAGAACCACCATAGTGGCCCACCACCCTACAAAGAACCACCATAGTGGCCCACCACTCTAGGAGAACCACCATAGTGGCCCACCACCCTACAAGAACCACCATAGTGGCCCACCACCCTACAAGAACCACCATAGTGGCCCACCATCCTACAAAAACCACCATAGTGGCCCACCACCTCGGGAGAACCACCATAGTGGCCCACCACCCTACAAGAACCACCATAGTGGCCCACCATCCCGGGAGAACCACCATAGTGGCCCACCACACTGGGAGAACCACCATAGTGGCCCACCACCCTGGGAGAACCACCATAGTGGCCCACCACCCTACAAAGAACCACCATAGTGGCCCACCACCCTAGGAGAACCACCATAGTGGCCCACCACCCTACAAGAACCACCATAGTGGCCCACCACCCTACAAGAACCACCATAGTGGCCCACCATCCCGGGAGAACCACCATAGTGGCCCACCACACTGGGAGAACCACCATAGTGGCCCACCACCCTGGGAGAACCACCATAGTGGCCCACCACCCTACAAAGAACCACCATAGTGGCCCACCACCCTAGGAGAACCACCTTAGTGGCCCACCACCCTACAAGAACCACCATAGTGGCCCACCACCCTACAAGAACCACCATAGTGGCCCACCATCCTACAAAAACCACCATAGTGGCCCACCACCTCGGGAGAACCACCATAGTGGCCCACCACCCTACAAGAACCACCATAGTGGCCCACCATCCCGAGAGAACCACCATAGTGGCCCACCACACTGGGAGAACCACCATAGTGGCCCACCACCCAAGGAGAACCACCATAGTGGCCCATCACCCTATGAGAACCACCATAGTGGCCCATCACCCTATGAGAACCACCATAGTGGCCCACCACCCTATGAGAACCACCATAGTGGCCCACCACCCTATGAGAACCACCATAGTGGCCCACCACCCTATGAGAACCACCATAGTGGCCCACCACCCTATGAGAACCACCATAGTGGCCCACCACCCTAGGAGAACCACCATAGTGGCCCACCACCCTATGAGAACCACCATAGTGGCCCACCACCCAAGGAGAACCACCATAGTGGCCCATCACCCTATGAGAACCACCATAGTGGCCCATCACCCTATGAGAACCACCATAGTGGCCCACCACCCTATGAGAACCACCATAGTGGCCCACCACCCTAGGAGAACCACCATAGTGGCCCACCACCCTATGAGAACCACCATAGTGGCCCACCACCCTGGGAGAACCACCATAGTGGCCCACCACCCTGGGAGAACCACCATAGTGGCCCATCACCCTATGAGAACCACCATCGGTTTGGCCTGTATAGAACAAATGTTGGAAAGCGATATCAACATGAAAGAAGACCAAAGAATCTATCTGATAGAATGCTTACAATTTATATTACGGAATAATTACTTTATGTATAACGGCACCACATACCATCAAATACGTGGTACCGCTATGGGTACGAAGGTTGCACCTGCATATGCAAACCTGGTCATATCTTTATTACCCCCAAGGAACATCATAAGGGGAATCTAGTGGTAACTATAGATTTATAGACAACCTGTTCCTGATAATCTCCCTTAATAACTATTGTGATGTAATAAATAACAACAAATGGGGTAGAAAACTTACCTTGAATATACAAAAAGACACCATTGAATTTCTGGACCTCACAATTGGTCATAGAGGCAACAAGATCATCACTGAAACATTTTGTAAGTCAGTGGATACAAATAGCTATTTAAACTTCCGAAGTAATCACCATAAAAATTGGAAACGCAATATCCCCTATAGCCAGCTCCTACGGATAAGGAAGAACTGGACAGATATGGACACGTATGTGAAGCAAGCAAAAATAATTGAGGACAGACTCCTGGAGAAAAAATCTCCAAAAGAAATTGTCACCAACGCCAAACAAAAAGCCAACAGGAGCGCCTACAATCTGTGAAGGAAGAGTAATAACCCCAGGATCATCACAACATATACACCGACCATAAAGAGATAGAAACCATCATCAGAAAACATTGGCAAATCCTTTAGAATGACCCTTATTTAGAAAAAAATATTTCAAAAAATCCACAGTTTACTTACAGAAGGGCCAAAACTTTAAACCAAGGGCTAGCCCCGGGCATTCCCAAACAGCATAGCAAAACTAATCATACAAAGACCATAACGAGCAACACAAAAGTCTCAGATGTAACAAAGAAAGCTGCCTATGCTGCGACACTATCAGACATAATTCACACACGTTCCACTCAAAATCTACGGGAGAAACATTCAGTATTAATATGAACATGAATTGTCAGACAAGCTTTGGCGTAGACCTCATTGAATGCCAGGGCGGAATACAATGGGGGTCATTTACTAAGGGCCCGAATCGCGTTTTCCCGATGTGTTACCCGAATATTTCCGATTTGCGCCGAGTTTCCTTGAATTGCCCCGGGATTGTGGCGCACGGGTTTGGATTGTGTCGCGCGCGCACCAGCTTCCGTGCGCCACAAATAGGGGGCGTGGTTTTCGAGCAACCCGAATTATTCGGACAAGCCCCTGAATTTAAAAACCGAATTGTGTCGCATAAGGACCGCTTACCTTCACCTGGTCCAGCTCGGTGCATTCCGGCGCGATGAGTTTACTTTCAGCGCAGCAGCGCCACCTGGTGGACGGCGGAAGAACTACCTTATTAAATCCCGGCCGGACCCGAATCCAGAGCGGAGAAGCCGCCGCTGGAACGCGAATGGACCGGGTAAGTAAATGTGCCCCAATATGTCGGCAGAACAACCCAACCCCTACATTGCAGGCTGAACCAACATCGCTATAACATCAGTCATGGAGATAAAACATAAAAATGAAGGAAAGTTTAATATCCTACCAATAGAGCACATAACTGAAGACGGGAAATATACTGGATCTACAGATTAAAAACCTTAAAACCCCATGGACTAAATGAGGTCACAGAAACGATTTTAGTTTAAAATCTGAACACACTTTTTTTTTTTTTTGTCCCATTCTATTAAACTGCTTTACCCTGGAGTTTATAACACAAGAACTGACATACACAAGTATATAGGCCCCTCGCAGCGCGTTCACTATCAGGTAGTCCACTTACCTCATCCAGTAAACTCTGAAGTGAAAACCACCGAACTAGTTTGGTCTCCCAAAGCCTCCGTAGGAGAAATTTTGGTCCCTATGAGCTTCTGTACTTGTAGTTCTCACATCAGGGAAGCCATTTTAGTAGTTTTTTTAAGGCTCCAGACTGCATAGCGGATCGTGAGTAATCATGCAGCAAGGTATAAGGACAGCAATACACTATAAAGGTTCTCTCACCTATAGATCAGCATTTTATGTCCATGATATTCAGAAATAATGTAAATTTTAGTGGTTTTTAGATTGTTTTAGAGGAGTCCCTCATTGATTGTTCGGCAATCTATTGTTAATACTGCGAGGTCACCTGGTTACCGGGTCATCACCCCACCAAACACTATTGCTTTATATATGAGCTACCAATACACACCCTGTAATGCAACTGACCAAGAACCCGTTACGGGTTTGAAACGCATTTTGCTTTTTATGTTTTTATTATATTTTGATTTTATATATAATAAAAAATACTAACGGAACGGAACGCGCCAAACTTTCTTTGATCGAATTGGGGATATCCAATAGAAACCCATATCGAAGAAACTCACTGTTCCCACACCGGACGGGTAAACCCACCGGAACCCCGAGGGGCTGCAGACCGCTCCAATTTTAACAATACCTGCTATACTCAGCAAGGTGAGTGCACACCTGTACAAATGATTGATATCCAGCTGTCCTGACGTAACATCCAGCGCCCTTCTTTCTTGTCTCCTGTCCCCACTTTATCTTCTAGGTATGAATTGTAGAAATTCTTGGTGGTGATTCGGTGAATTCCTTTGTTCCCCGTTGGATGGGCCATGGCGCTCACCTGTATGGAAGTTGGCGACTATGTCCATGATGTACAGGATGTCACACAGGTAGTCCAGGCACAGCCAGACGGCCAGGTACCGGTACTGGATCTCCGTGAAGCAGGACCTGGGGAGATACAGCCAGAGGTCACTGTCCTATCACATCCTGCTGGGTAGAGGAGGAGGGGGCTGCTGGATTTATGGTCAGGACACAGGAGAGGCCTCTATATAACAAGCCCAAGGCCAGTGACTACAGGACCAGACAGTGTCTGCACAGAGCTCAGAGCACAGAAGTGTGAGGAATCATGGAATATCATTTTAAGAGTAAAGTTTGGTGCATTGAAGGTCCATTCCCTAGGAGGACGCGATATTACGCAATAGGAGTCTCCCGTACTGACCAATGACATGCTCCCTAAGTTTCTATACTTGTATTCGAGCAATGAAATCTGTGATTTGATTGGCTGTGAAGTGAAAGCTCCTCCAATGTGAGATGTCCCGGGCTCCGGAGTACCTGCAGATGATGATGACCCAGTTGTATGTGATGGGGATGACCATGATGTTCAGCCAGGTGTAGTACCAGCCGCCGGACGGGTCCAGGATCCACGCACGTTTCCGGGTGCTGCAGGAGAGAAGTAATGAAATAAGGTCCAAACTACTCACCACACGGATTATACACCCCCTGACCTCATACTATACACCACAGGATTATACACCTCCTGACCTCATACTATACACCACAGGATTATACACCTCCTGACCTCATACTATACACCACAGGATTATACACCCCCTGACCTCATACTATACACCACAGGATTATACACCTCCTGACCTCATACTATACACCACAGGATTATACACCTCCTGACCTCATACTATACACCACAGGATTATACACCTCCCTGACCTCATACTATACACCACAGGATTATACACCTCCTGACCTCATACTATACACCACAGGATTATACACCTCCTGACCTCATACTATACACCACAGGATTATACACCTCCCTGACCTCATACTATACACCACAGGATTATACATCTCCTGACCTCATACTATACACCACAGGATTATACACCCCCTGACCTCATACTATACACCACAGGATTATACACCCCCTGACCTCATACTATACACCACAGGATTATACATCCCCCTGACCTCATACTATACACCACAGGATTATACACCCCCTGACCTCATACTATACACCACAGGATTATACACCTCCTGACCTCATACTATACACCACAGGATTATACACCTCCTGACCTCATACTATACACCACAGGATTATACATCCCCCTGACCTCATACTATACACCACAGGATTATACACCCCCTGACCTCATACTATACACCACAGGATTATACACCCCCTGACCTCATACTATACACCACAGGATTATACACCTCCTGACCTCATACTATACACCACAGGATTATACATCCCCCTGACCTCATACTATACACCACAGGATTATACACCTCCTGACCTCATACTATACACCACAGGATTATACACCCCCTGACCTCATACTATACACCACAGGATTATACACCCCCTGACCTCATACTATACACCACAGGATTATACACCTCCTGACCTCATACTATACACCACAGGATTATACACCTCCTGACCTCATACTATACACCACAGGATTATACACCTCCTGACCTCATACTATACACCACAGGATTATACACCCCCTGACCTCATACTATACACCACAGGATTATACACCCCCTGACCTCATACTATACACCACAGGATTATACACCCCCTGACCTCATACTATACACCACAGGATTATACACCCCCCTGACCTCATACTATACACCACAGGATTATACACCTCCTGACCTCATACTATACACCACAGGATTATACACCTCCCTGACCTCATACTATACACCACAGGATTATACACCCCCTGACCTCATACTATACACCACAGGATTATACACCCCCCTGACCTCATACTATACACCACAGGATTATACACCCCCTGACCTCATACTATACACCACAGGATTATACACCCCCTGACCTCATACTATACACCACAGGATTATACACCTCCTGACCTCATACTATACACCACAGGATTATACACCCCCTGACCTCATACTATACACCACAGGATTATACACCTCCTGACCTCATACTATACACCACAGGATTATACACCTCCCTGACCTCATACTATACACCACAGGATTATACACCCCCCTGACCTCATACTATACACCACAGGATTATACACCCCCTGACCTCATACTATACACCACAGGATTATACACCCCCTGACCTCATACTATACACCACAGGATTATACACCCCCCTGACCTCATACTATACACCACAGGATTATACACCTCCTGACCTCATACTATACACCACAGGATTATACACCTCCTGACCTCATACTATACACCACAGGATTATACATCTCCTGACCTCATACTATACACCACAGGATTATACACCCCCCTGACCTCATACTATACACCACAGGATTATACACCCCCCTGACCTCATACAATACACCACAGGATTATACACCCCCTGACCTCATACTATACACCACAGGATTATACACCCCCCTGACCTCATACTATACACCACAGGATTATACACCTCCCTGACCTCATACTATACACCACAGGATTATACACCTCCTGACCTCATACTATACACCACAGGATTATACACCCCCTGACCTCATACTATACACCACAGGATTATACACCTCCTGACCTCATACTATACACCACAGGATTATACACCTCCTGACCTCATACTATACACCACAGGATTATACACCCCCCTGACCTCATACTATACACCACAGGATTATACACCTCCTGACCTCATACTATACACCACAGGATTATACACCTCCTGACCTCATACTATACACCACAGGATTATACACCTCCTGACCTCATACTATACACCACAGGATTATACACCTCCTGACCTCATACTATACACCACAGGATTATACACCTCCCTGACCTCATACTATACACCACAGGATTATACATCCCCCTGACCTCATACTATACACCACAGGATTATACATCCCCCTGACCTCATACTATACACCACAGGATTATACACCTCCTGACCTCATACTATACACCACAGGATTATACACCTCCCTGACCTCATACTATACACCACAGGATTATACACCTCCTGACCTCATACTATACACCACAGGATTATACATCTCCTGACCTCATACTATACACCACAGGAATATACACCCCCCTGACCTCATACTATACACCACAGGATTATACACCCCCCTGACCTCATACTATACACCACAGGATTATACACCCCCTGACCTCATACTATACACCACAGGATTATACACCTCCCTGACCTCATACTATACACCACAGGATTATACACCCCCCTGACCTCATACTATACACCACAGGATTATACACCCCCCTGACCTCATACTATACACCACAGGATTATACATCCCCTGACCTCATACTATACACCACAGGATTATACACCCCCCTGACCTCATACTATACACCACAGGATTATACACCCCCTGACCTCATACTATACACCACAGGATTATACACCCCCTGACCTCATACTATACACCACAGGATTATACACCTCCTGACCTCATACTATACACCACAGGATTATACACCTCCTGACCTCATACTATACACCACAGGATTATACACCCCCTGACCTCATACTATACACCACAGGATTATACACCCCCCTGACCTCATACTATACACCACAGGATTATACACCCCCCTGACCTCATACTATACACCACAGGATTATACACCCCCTGACCTCATACTATACACCACAGGATTATACACCCCCCTGACCTCATACTATACACCACAGGATTATACACCCCCCTGACCTCATACTATACACCACAGGATTATACACCCCCTGACCTCATACTATACACCACAGGATTATACACCCCCCTGACCTCATACTATACAGCACAGGATTATACACCCCCTGACCTCATACTATACACCACAGGATTATACATCCCCCTGACCTCATACTATACACCACAGGATTATACACCCCCCTGACCTCATACTATACACCACAGGATTATACACCCCCTGACCTCATACTATACACCACAGGATTATACACCCCCTGACCTCATACTATACACCACAGGATTATACACCTCCTGACCTCATACTATACACCACAGGATTATACACCTCCTGACCTCATACTATACACCACAGGATTATACATCCCCCTGACCTCATACTATACACCACAGGATTATACACCTCCTGACCTCATACTATACACCACAGGATTATACACCCCCTGACCTCATACTATACACCACAGGATTATACACCCCCTGACCTCATACTATACACCACAGGATTATACACCTCCTGACCTCATACTATACACCACAGGATTATACACCCCCTGACCTCATACTATACACCACAGGATTATACATCCCCTGACCTCATACTATACACCACAGGATTATACACCCCCTGACCTCATACTATACACCACAGGATTATACACCCCCTGACCTCATACTATACACCACAGGATTATACACCCCCTGACCTCATACTATACACCACAGGATTATACACCTCCTGACCTCATACTATACACCACAGGATTATACACCTCCTGACCTCATACTATACACCACAGGATTATACATCCCCTGACCTCATACTATACACCACAGGATTATACACCCCCTGACCTCATACTATACACCACAGGATTATACACCTCCTGACCTCATACTATACACCACAGGATTATACACCCCCTGACCTCATACTATACACCACAGGATTATACACCTCCTGACCTCATACTATACACCACAGGATTATACACCCCCTGACCTCATACTATACACCACAGGATTATACACCTCCTGACCTCATACTATACACCACAGGATTATACACCCCCTGACCTCATACTATACACCACAGGATTATACACCTCCTGACCTCATACTATACACCACAGGATTATACACCCCCCTGACCTCATACTATACACCACAGGATTATACACCCCCCTGACCTCATACTATACACCACAGGATTATACACCTCCTGACCTCATACTATACACCACAGGATTATACACCCCCTGACCTCATACTATACACCACAGGATTATACACCTCCCTGACCTCATACTATACACCACAGGATTATACACCTCCCTGACCTCATACTATACACCACAGGATTATACACCCCCCTGACCTCATACTATACACCACAGGATTATACACCCCCTGACCTCATACTATACACCACAGGATTATACACCTCCTGACCTCATACTATACACCACAGGATTATACACCCCCTGACCTCATACTATACACCACAGGATTATACACCTCCCTGACCTCATACTATACACCACAGGATTATACACCTCCTGACCTCATACTATACACCACAGGATTATACACCTCCTGACCTCATACTATACACCACAGGATTATACACCTCCCTGACCTCATACTATACACCACAGGATTATACACCCCCTGACCTCATACTATACACCACAGGATTATACACCCCCTGACCTCATACTATACACCACAGGATTATACACCCCCTGACCTCATACTATACACCACAGGATTATACACCTCCCTGACCTCATACTATACACCACAGGATTATACACCCCCCTGACCTCATACTATACACCACAGGATTATACACCCCCTGACCTCATACTATACACCACAGGATTATACACCCCCTGACCTCATACTATACACCACAAGATTATACACCCCCCTGACCTCATACTATACACCACAGGATTATACACCCCCCTGACCTCATACTATACACCACAGGATTATACACCCCCTGACCTCATACTATACACCACAGGATTATACACCTCCTGACCTCATACTATACACCACAGGATTATACACCCCCTGACCTCATACTATACACCACAGGATTATACACCTCCCTGACCTCATACTATACACCACAGGATTATACACCCCCTGACCTCATACTATACACCACAGGATTATACACCCCCTGACCTCATACTATACACCACAGGATTATACACCCCCCTGACCTCATACTATACACCACAGGATTATACACCCCCCTGACCTCATACTATACACCACAGGATTATACACCCCCTGACCTCATACTATACACCACAGGATTATACACCCCCCTGACCTCATACTATACACCACAGGATTATACACCCCCCTGACCTCATACTATACACCACAGGATTATACACCCCCTGACCTCATACTATACACCACAGGATTATACACCCCCCTGACCTCATACTATACACCACAGGATTATACACCCCCTGACCTCATACTATACACCACAGGATTATACACCTCCTGACCTCATACTATACACCACAGGATTATACACCCCCTGACCTCATACTATACATCACAGGATTATACACCTCCTGACCTCATACTATACACCACAGGATTATACACCTCCTGACCTCATACTATACACCACAGGATTATACACCACAGGATTATACAGCCCCCTGACCTCATACTATACACCACAGGATTATACACCCCCCCTGACCTCATACTATACACCACAGGATTATACACCCCCTGACCTCATACTATACACCACAGGATTATACACCCCCCTGACCTCATACTATACACCACAGGATTATACACCTCCTGACCTCATACTATACACCACAGGATTATACACCCCCTGACCTCATACTATACACCACAGGATTATACACCTCCCTGACCTCATACTATACACCACAGGATTATACACCCCCTGACCTCATACTATACACCACAGGATTATACATCTCCTGACCTCATACTATACACCACAGGATTATACACCTCCCTGACCTCATACTATACACCACAGGATTATACACCTTCTGACCTCATACTATACACCACAGGATTATACACCCCCTGACCTCATACTATACACCACAGGATTATACACCTCCTGACCTCATACTATACACCACAGGATTATACACCCCCCTGACCTCATACTATACACCACAGGATTATACACCTCCTGACCTCATACTATACACCACAGGATTATACACCCCCCTGACCTCATACTATACACCACAGGATTATACACCACAGGATTATACACCCCCTGACCTCATACTATACACCACAGGATTATACACCTCCCTGACCTCATACTATACACCACAGGATTATACACCCCCTGACCTCATACTATACACCACAGGATTATACACCCCCCTGACCTCATACTATACACCACAGGATTATACACCCCCTGACCTCATACTATACACCACAGGATTATACACCCCCTGACCTCATACTATACACCACAGGATTATACACCCCCTGACCTCATACTATACACCACAGGATTATACACCCCCTGACCTCATACTATACACCACAGGATTATACACCTCCTGACCTCATACTATACACCACAGGATTATACACCCCCCTGACCTCATACTATACACCACAGGATTATACACCTCCTGACCTCATACTATACACCACAGGATTATACACCTCCTGACCTCATACTATACAGCACAGGATTATACACCCCCCTGACCTCATACTATACACCACAGGATTATACACCCCCTGACCTCATACTATACACCACAGGATTATACACCTCCTGACCTCATACTATACACCACAGGATTATACACCTCCTGACCTCATACTATACACCACAGGATTATACACCCCCTGACCTCATACTATACACCACAGGATTATACACCTCCTGACCTCATACTATACACCACAGGATTATACACCTCCTGACCTCATACTATACACCACAGGATTATACACCCCCTGACCTCATACTATACACCACAGGATTATACACCCCCTGACCTCATACTATACACCACAGGATTATACACCTCCCTGACCTCATACTATACACCACAGGATTATACACCCCCCTGACCTCATACTATACACCACAGGATTATACACCTCCTGACCTCATACTATACACCACAGGATTATACACCTCCTGACCTCATACTATACACCACAGGATTATACACCTCCTGACCTCATACTATACACCACAGGATTATACACCTCCTGACCTCATACTATACACCACAGGATTATACACCCCCTGACCTCATACTATACACCACAGGATTATACACCTCCTGACCTCATACTATACACCACAGGATTATACACCCCCTGACCTCATACTATACACCACAGGATTATACACCCCCCTGACCTCTTACTATACACCACAGGATTATACACCCCCCTGACCTCATACTATACAGCACAGGATTATACACCCCCTGACCTCATACTATACACCACAGGATTATACACCCCCCTGACCTCATACTATACACCACAGGATTATACATCCCCCTGACCTCATACTATACACCACAGGATTATACACCTCCTGACCTCATACTATACACCACAGGATTATACACCCCCTGACCTCATACTATACACCACAGGATTATACACCCCCCTGACCTCATACTATACACCACAGGATTATACACCCCCCTGACCTCATACTATACAGCACAGGATTATACACCTCCTGACCTCATACTATACACCACAGGATTATACACCCCCCCTGACCTCATACTATACACCACAGGATTATACACCCCCTGACCTCATACTATACACCACAGGATTATACACCACAGGATTATACACCCCCTGACCTCATACTATACACCACAGGATTATACACCTCCTGACCTCATACTATACACCACAGGATTATACACCTCCTGACCTCATACTATACACCACAGGATTATACACCCCCTGACCTCATACTATACACCACAGGATTATACACCCCCTGACCTCATACTATACACCACAGGATTATACATCCCCTGACCTCATACTATACACCACAGGATTATACACCCCCTGACCTCATACTATACACCACAGGATTATACACCTCCTGACCTCATACTATACACCACAGGATTATACACCCCCTGACCTCATACTATACACCACAGGATTATACACCCCCCTGACCTCATACTATACACCACAGGATTATACACCCCCTGACCTCATACTATACACCACAGGATTATACACCCCCCTGACCTCATACTATACACCACAGGATTATACACCTCCTGACCTCATACTATACACCACAGGATTATACACCTCCTGACCTCATACTATACACCACAGGATTATACACCTCCTGACCTCATACTATACACCACAGGATTATACACCCCCTGACCTCATACTATACACCACAGGATTATACACCTCCTGACCTCATACTATACACCACAGGATTATACACCCCCTGACCTCATACTATACACCACAGGATTATACACCCCCCTGACCTCATACTATACACCACAGGATTATACACCTCCTGACCTCATACTATACACCACAGGATTATACACCTCCTGACCTCATACTATACACCACAGGATTATACACCCCCTGACCTCATACTATACACCACAGGATTATACACCTCCTGACCTCATACTATACACCACAGGATTATACACCCCCTGACCTCATACTATACACCACAGGATTATACACCCCCTGACCTCATACTATACACCACAGGATTATACACCCCCTGACCTCATACTATACACCACAGGATTATACACCCCCTGACCTCATACTATACACCACAGGATTATACACCCCCTGACCTCATACTATACACCACAGGATTATACACCTCCTGACCTCATACTATACACCACAGGATTATACACCTCCTGACCTCATACTATACACCACAGGATTATACACCTCCTGACCTCATACTATACACCACAGGATTATACACCCCCTGACCTCATACTATACACCACAGGATTATACACCTCCTGACCTCATACTATACACCACAGGATTATACACCTCCTGACCTCATACTATACAGCACAGGATTATACACCTCCCTGACCTCATACTATACACCACAGGATTATACACCTCCTGACCTCATACTATACACCACAGGATTATACACCCCCCTGACCTCATACTATACACCACAGGATTATACACCTCCTGACCTCATACTATACACCACAGGATTATACACCCCCTGACCTCATACTATACACTACAGGATTATACACCTCCCTGACCTCATACTATACACCACAGGATTATATACCCCCCTGACCTCATACTATACACCACAGGATTATACACCTCCTGACCTCATACTATACACCACAGGATTATACACCCCCTGACCTCATACTATACACCACAGGATTATACACCTCCTGACCTCATACTATACACCACAGGATTATACACCTCCTGACCTCATACTATACACCACAGGATTATACACCCCCTGACCTCATACTATACACCACAGGATTATACACCTCCTGACCTCATACTATACACCACAGGATTATACACCTCCTGACCTCATACTATACACCACAGGATTATACACCCCCTGACCTCATACTATACACCACAGGATTATACACCTCCTGACCTCATACTATACACCACAGGATTATACACCTCCCTGACCTCATACTATACACCACAGGATTATACACCCCCTGACCTCATACTATACACCACAGGATTATACACCTCCTGACCTCATACTATACACCACAGGATTATACACCTCCTGACCTCATACTATACACCACAGGATTATACACCTCCTGACCTCATACTATACACCACAGGATTATACACCTCCTGACCTCATACTATACACCACAGGATTATACACCTCCCTGACCTCATACTATACACCACAGGATTATACACCACAGGATTATACACCTCCCTGACCTCATACTATACACCACAGGATTATACACCTCCTGACCTCATACTATACACCACAGGATTATACACCCCCCTGACCTCATACTATACACCACAGGATTATACACCACAGGATTATACACCCCCTGACCTCATACTATACACCACAGGATTATACACCCCCCTGACCTCATACTATACACCACAGGATTATACACCACAGGATTATACACCCCCTGACCTCATACTATACACCACAGGATTATACACCACAGGATTATACACCCCCTGACCTCATACTATACACCACAGGATTATACACCTCCCTGACCTCATACTATACACCACAGGATTATACACCTCCTGACCTCATACTATACACCACAGGATTATACACCCCCTGACCTCATACTATACACCACAGGATTATACACCACAGGATTATACACCCCCCTGACCTCATACTATACACCACAGGATTATACACCCCCCCTGACCTCATACTATACACCACAGGATTATACACCCCCTGACCTCATACTATACACCACAGGATTATACACCCCCCTGACCTCATACTATACACCACAGGATTATACACCCCCCTGACCTCATACTATACACCACAGGATTATACACCCCCTGACCTCATACTATACACCACAGGATTATACACCTCCTGACCTCATACTATACACCACAGGATTATACACCCCCTGACCTCATACTATACACCACAGGATTATACACCTCCTGACCTCATACTATACACCACAGGATTATACACCTCCTGACCTCATACTATACACCACAGGATTATACACCCCCTGACCTCATACTATACACCACAGGATTATACATCTCCTGACCTCATACTATACACCACAGGATTATACACCTCCTGACCTCATACTATACACCACAGGATTATACACCCCCCTGACCTCATACTATACACCACAGGATTATACACCCCCTGACCTCATACTATACACCACAGGATTATACACCTCCTGACCTCATACTATACACCACAGGATTATACACCTCCTGACCTCATACTATACACCACAGGATTATACACCCCCTGACCTCATACTATACACCACAGGATTATACACCCCCTGACCTCATACTATACACCACAGGATTATACACCCCCTGACCTCATACTATACACCACAGGATTATACACCTCCTGACCTCATACTATACACCACAGGATTATACATCCCCTGACCTCATACTATACACCACAGGATTATACACCCCCTGACCTCATACTATACACCACAGGATTATACACCCCCTGACCTCATACTATACACCACAGGATTATACACCCCCCTGACCTCATACTATACACCACAGGATTATACATCTCCTGACCTCATACTATACACCACAGGATTATACACCCCCTGACCTCATACTATACACCACAGGATTATACACCTCCTGACCTCATACTATACACCACAGGATTATACACCTCCTGACCTCATACTATACACCACAGGATTATACACCTCCTGACCTCATACTATACACCACAGGATTATACACCCCCTGACCTCATACTATACACCACAGGATTATACACCCCCCTGACCTCATACTATACACCACAGGATTATACACCCCCTGACCTCATACTATACACCACAGGATTATACACCCCCTGACCTCATACTATACACCACAGGATTATACACCTCCCTGACCTCATACTATACACCACAGGATTATACACCTCCCTGACCTCATACTATACACCACAGGATTATACACCCCCTGACCTCATACTATACACCACAGGATTATACACCTCCTGACCTCATACTATACACCACAGGATTATACACCTCCTGACCTCATACTATACACCACAGGATTATACACCTCCTGACCTCATACTATACACCACAGGATTATACACCCCCTGACCTCATACTATACACCACAGGATTATACACCCCCCTGACCTCATACTATACACCACAGGATTATACACCCCCTGACCTCATACTATACACCACAGGATTATACACCCCCCTGACCTCATACTATACACCACAGGATTATACACCCCCTGACCTCATACTATACACCACAGGATTATACACCCCCCTGACCTCATACTATACACCACAGGATTATACACCTCCTGACCTCATACTATACACCACAGGATTATACACCCCCTGACCTCATACTATACACCACAGGATTATACACCTCCTGACCTCATACTATACACCACAGGATTATACACCTCCTGACCTCATACTATACACCACAGGATTATACACCCCCCTGACCTCATACTATACACCACAGGATTATACACCCCCTGACCTCATACTATACACCACAGGATTATACACCCCCTGACCTCATACTATACACCACAGGATTATACACCCCCCTGACCTCATACTATACACCACAGGATTATACACCTCCTGACCTCATACTATACACCACAGGATTATACACCCCCTGACCTCATACTATACACCACAGGATTATACACCCCCTGACCTCATACTATACACCACAGGATTATACACCCCCCTGACCTCATACTATACACCACAGGATTATACACCCCCCTGACCTCATACTATACACCACAGGATTATACACCCCCTGACCTCATACTATACACCACAGGATTATACACCTCCTGACCTCATACTATACACCACAGGATTATACACCCCCTGACCTCATACTATACACCACAGGATTATACATCCCCCTGACCTCATACTATACACCACAGGATTATACACCACAGGATTATACACCTCCTGACCTCATACTATACACCACAGGATTATACACCCCCCTGACCTCATACTATACACCACAGGATTATACACCCCCCTGACCTCATACTATACACCACAGGATTATACACCCCCTGACCTCATACTATACACCACAGGATTATACACCTCCTGACCTCATACTATACACCACAGGATTATACACCTCCTGACCTCATACTATACACCACAGGATTATACACCCCCCTGACCTCATACTATACACCACAGGATTATACACCTCCTGACCTCATACTATACACCACAGTATTATACACCTCCTGACCTCATACTATACACCACAGGATTATACACCTCCTGACCTCATACTATACACCACAGGATTATACACCTCCTGACCTCATACTATACACCACAGGATTATACACCTCCTGACCTCATACTATACACCACAGGATTATACACCCCCTGACCTCATACTATACACCACAGGATTATACACCCCCTGACCTCATACTATACACCACAGGATTATACACCTCCTGACCTCATACTATACACCACAGGATTATACACCTCCTGACCTCATACTATACACCACAGGATTATACACCTCCTGACCTCATACTATACACCACAGGATTATACACCCCCTGACCTCATACTATACACCACAGGATTATACACCTCCTGACCTCATACTATACACCACAGGATTATACACCCCCTGACCTCATACTATACACCACAGGATTATACACCCCCTGACCTCATACTATACACCACAGGATTATACACCCCCTGACCTCATACTATACACCACAGGATTATACACCCCCTGACCTCATACTATACACCACAGGATTATACACCCCCCTGACCTCATACTATACACCACAGGATTATACACCTCCTGACCTCATACTATACACCACAGGATTATACACCTCCCTGACCTCATACTATACACCACAGGATTATACACCCCCTGACCTCATACTATACACCACAGGATTATACACCTCCTGACCTCATACTATACAGCACAGGATTATACACCTCCCTGACCTCATACTATACACCACAGGATTATACACCCCCCTGACCTCATACTATACACCACAGGATTATACACCCCCTGACCTCATACTATACACCACAGGATTATACACCCCCTGACCTCATACTATACACCACAGGATTATACACCCCCTGACCTCATACTATACACCACAGGATTATACACCCCCCTGACCTCATACTATACACCACAGGATTATACACCTCCTGACCTCATACTATACACCACAGGATTATACACCTCCCTGACCTCATACTATACACCACAGGATTATACACCCCCTGACCTCATACTATACACCACAGGATTATACACCTCCTGACCTCATACTATACAGCACAGGATTATACACCTCCCTGACCTCATACTATACACCACAGGATTATACACCCCCCTGACCTCATACTATACACCACAGGATTATAGTAATCTAGTATAGTAGAAGCTATCAGTCTAGATCCAGAGTGGGTGGTCAGGGGATGGATGTTAGATATGATGGGATCAGATTTATAGTTACTTGGAAGGGTTTGGTCAGTGAGTACGCGCATTTACTAGTAGACGGGTTATTAGGACGACGCGTTGTGAAAATGGAGCGTTCCTTTCATCAGAAACACAACACAATATAGAAAGAGGAGAGAGTATAAAGGAAGGGTACGGAGAGTAAATCTATGTATATAGTGCTGGGTGTTCCTTATGGATGACACAATACATTGGAGCTGGAGAGGGCGGGTGGTTATTATCTCTCATATATTAGGCCTTCAGGCTACGGCTCCTTGCATCATACATCTGTACCAGTGTTATATATATACTGGAGCACCACACCTTCTCCTCTCATGTTATTTTCAGCAATGGCCACACAAATCACCCCTGGTATTAAAAACGTATCAATGTGTTATGAGGGGCCCTGAAATACTTCACATGACAGACTATCACAGTCTCGCCCGCACATTATGGATCTTTTCATCACCCGGGAGGGAAGTGATCAGGAAACTTGCACTTTTGTTGATGACATTAAAACCAACTCCTGGGGATTGGAGTCTGAACATCTCATTTACCACCGCAGAATTTTCGGATCTACTAATTATGTTTCCTGCAATACCAGCTTGGAGAATAAAACCTGCTAAAAGGATTTTACTGGCTCACACTATAAGAAGCGGCGACTCAAGCGCCCCCCAGCCAATACCAATGCTTCCGCACATACGTTCCAACAACAGTCCAAAATCCTGCGTGACTGCTTCACATAACAGGGGTCACCAATGTCTATCGAAAAACCCAACCATTAGCCCGAAAAGTCCAGCCCCCCTTCCCACACCCATTCACCCTCCACTACTGGATCAATGAGATCCATGAACGTTATTCCAACCTTTTTCTTGAAATCTCAATTCAATCAGGAGAACCAGAAAGGAAACTAGCACAAGGGTCCTACCTGATAAATGGGGCCCGATTGTAGGTCTCTATCATCTACCTGACCCGATACTGTCCCTGGCTTATCTTTACAGTCAGTGGACGCAGAAAAAATCTAATCTTTTATTTATGTAAATGATCGGAGGCTACTGGGGCGCTGAGAAGCCTCTCCGAGGAACCTCCATGCCCCGAAAGCCTCAGCCTCTCAGTAGAGAGGTCCATAGAAGAGGGGGCATTATTATAGGGGTCCGTAGAAGAGGGGGCATTATTATAGGGGTCCGTAGAAGAGGGGGCATTATTATAGAGGTCTGTAGAAGAGGGGGCATTATTATAGGGGTCCATAGAAGAGGGGGCATTATTATAGGGGTCTGTAGAAGAGGGGGCATTATTATAGGGGTCCGTAGAAGAGGGGGCATTATTAGAGAGGTCTGTAGGAGAGGGGGCATTATTATAGGGGTCCATAGAAGAGGGGGCATTATTATAGGGGTCCGTAGAAGAGGGGGCATTATTAGAGAGGTCTGTAGAAGAGGGGGCATTATTATAGAGGTCTGTAGGAGAGGAGGCATTATTAGAGGGGTCCGTAGAAGAGGGGGCATTATTAGAGAGGTCTGTAGGAGAGGGGGCATTATTAGAGAGGTCTGTAGAAGAGGAGGCATTATTAGAGGGGTCTGTAGAAGAGGGGGCATTATTATAGAGGTCTGTAGAAGAGGGGGCATTATTAGAGAGGTCTGTAGAAGAGGGGGCATTATTAGAGAGGTCCGTAGGAGAGGGGGCATTATTAGAGAGGTCTGTAGGAGAGGGGGCATTATTAGAGAGGTCTGTAGAAGAGGGGGCATTATTAGAGAGGTCTGTAGGAGAGGGGGCATTATTAGAGAGGTCTGTAGAAGAGGAGGCATTATTAGAGGGGTCTGTAGAAGAGGAGGCATTATTAGAGAGGTCCGTAGGAGAGGGGGCATTATTAGAGAGGTCTGTAGAAGAGGGGGCATTATTAGAGAGATCTGTAGAAGAGGGGGCATTATTAGAGAGGTCCGTAGAAGAGGGGGCATTATTAGAGAGGTCTGTAGAAGAGGGGGCATTATTATAGGGGTCTGTAGGAGAGGGGGCATTATTATAGGGGTCCGTAGAAGAGGGGGCATTATTAGAGAGGTCTGTAGAAGAGGGGGCATTATTAGAGAGGTCTGTAGAAGAGGGGGCATTATTAGAGAGGTCTGTAGAAGAGGGGGCATTATTATAGGGGTCTGTAGGAGTGGGGGCATTATTATAGGGGTCCGTAGAAGAGGGGGCATTATTAGAGAGGTCCGTAGAAGAGGGGGCATTATTATAGGGGTCCGTAGAAGAGGGGGCATTATTAGAAAGGTCCGTAGGAGAGGGGGCATTATTATAGGGGTCTGTAGAAGAGGGGGCATTATTAGAGAGGTCCGTAGAAGAGGGGGCATTATTAGAGAGGTCCGTAGGAGAGGGGGCATTATTATAGGGGTCCGTAGAAGAGGGGGCATTATTAGAGAGGTCCGTAGGAGAGGGGGCATTATTAGAGAGGTCCGTAGGAGAGGGGGCATTATTAGAGAGATCTGTAGAAGAGGGGGCATTATTAGAGAGGTCTGTAGAAGAGGGGGCATTATTAGAGAGGTCTGTAGAAGAGGGGGCATTATTATAGAGGTCCGTAGAAGAGGGGGCATTATTATAGAGGTCCGTAGAAGAGGGGGCATTATTATAGAGGTCCGTAGAAGAGGGGGCATTATTAGAGAGGTCTGTAGAAGAGGGGGCATTATTAGAGAGGTCTGTAGAAGAGGGGGCATTATTAGAGAGGTCTGTATGAGAGGGGGCATTATTATAGAGGTCTGTAGGAGAGGGGGCATTATTAGAGGGGTCTGTAGAAGAGGAGGCATTATTAGAGAGGTCTGTAGAAGAGGAGGCATTATTATAGGGGTCTGTAGGAGTGGGGGCATTATTATAGGGGTCCGTAGAAGAGGGGGCATTATTATAGAGGTCTGTAGGAGAGGGGGCATTATTAGAGAGGTCTGTAGGAGAGGGGGCATTATTAGAGAGGTCTGTAGGAGAGGGGGCATTATTATAGAGGTCTGTAGGAGAGGGGGCATTATTAGAGAGGTCTGTAGAAGAGGGGGCATTATTAGAGAGGTCCGTAGGAGAGGGGGCATTATTAGAGAGGTCCGTAGGAGAGGGGGCATTATTAGAGAGGTCTGTAGGAGAGGGGGCATTATTATAGAGGTCTGTAGAAGAGGGGGCATTATTAGAGAGGTCTGTAGAAGAGGAGGCATTATTATAGAGGTCTGTAGAAGAGGAGGCATTATTAGAGAGGTCTGTAGAAGAGGAGGCATTATTATAGGGGTCCGTAGAAGAGGGGGCATTATTAGAGAGGTCTGTAGAAGAGGAGGCATTATTATAGGGGTCCGTAGAAGAGGGGGCATTATTATAGGGGTCCGTAGAAGAGGGGGCATTATTAGAGAGGTCTGTAGAAGAGGAGGCATTATTATAGAGGTCTGTAGAAGAGGGGGCATTATTAGAGAGGTCCGTAGGAGAGGGGGCATTATTAGAGAGGTCTGTAGAAGAGGGGGCATTATTAGAGAGGTCTGTAGGAGAGGGGGCATTATTAGAGAGGTCCGTAGGAGAGGGGGCATTATTAGAGAGGTCTGTAGAAGAGGGGGCATTATTATAGAGGTCTGTAGGAGAGGGGGCATTATTATAGGGGTCCGTAGAAGAGGGGGCATTATTATAGGGGTCCGTAGAAGAGGGGGCATTATTAGAGAGGTCTGTAGAAGAGGGGGCATTATTATAGAGGTCTGTAGAAGAGGGGGCATTATTAGAGAGGTCCGTAGAAGAGGGGGCATTATTAGAGAGGTCCGTAGGAGAGGGGGCATTATTAGAGAGGTCCGTAGAAGAGGGGGCATTATTAGAGAGGTCCGTAGGAGAGGGGGCATTATTAGAGAGGTCTGTAGGAGAGGGGGCATTATTATAGAGGTCTGTAGAAGAGGGGGCATTATTATAGAGGTCTGTAGGAGAGGGGGCATTATTAGAGAGGTCTGTAGGAGAGGGGGCATTATTATAGAGGTCTGTAGAAGAGGGGGCATTATTATAGGGGTCCGTAGAAGAGGGGGCATTATTAGAGAGGTCTGTAGAAGAGGGGGCATTATTAGAGAGGTCCGTAGGAGAGGGGGCATTATTATAGGGGTCCGTAGAAAAGGGGGCATTATTAGAGAGGTCTGTAGAAGAGGGGGCATTATTAGAGAGGTCTGTAGAAGAGGGGGCATTATTAGAGAGGTCTGTAGAGGAGGGGGCATTATTATAGAGGTCTGTAGAAGAGGGGGCATTATTAGAGAGGTCCGTAGAAAAGGGGGCATTATTAGAGAGGTCCGTAGGAGAGGGGGCATTATTAGAGAGGTCTGTAGAAGAGGGGGCATTATTATAGAGGTCTGTAGGAGAGGGGGCATTATTAGAGAGGTCCGTAGGAGAGGGGGCATTATTATAGGGGTCTGTAGAAGAGGGGGCATTATTAGAGAGGTCTGTAGGAGAGGGGGCATTATAAGAGAGGCCCGTAGAAGAGGGGGCATTATTAGAGAGGTCCGTAGAAGAGGGGGCATTATTAGAGAGGTCTGTAGGAGAGGGGGCATTATTAGAGAGGTCTGTAGGAGAGGGGGCATTATTAGAGAGGTCTGTAGAAGAGGGGGCATTATTAGAGAGGTCTGTAGGAGAGGGGGCATTATTATAGGGGTCCGTAGAAGAGGGGGCATTATTAGAGAGGTCCGTAGGAGAGGGGGCATTATTATAGAGGTCTGTAGAAGAGGGGGCATTATTAGAGAGGTCTGTAGAAGAGGAGGCGTTATTAGAGAGGAGCCACAGGAGGCATTATGCAGTGTGGGAGAGGGGGCATTTGGGTGTCATACAGTGTGGAGCACTATGGGGCGGGGGGTGTCATACAGTGTGGAGCACTATGGGGGGGTGGGGTGTCATACAGTGTGGAGCACTATGGGGCGGGGGGTGTCATACAGTGTGGAGCACTATGGGGGGGTGCGGTGTCATACAGTGTGGAGCACTATGGGGTGGGTGGGGTGTCATACATTGTGGAGCACTATGGGGAGGGGGGGTGTCATACAGTGTGGAGCACTATGGGGTGGGGGGGTGTCATACAGTGTGGAGCACTATGGGGGGGTGCGGTGTCATACAGTGTGGAGCACTATGGGGTGGGGGGGTGTCATACAGTGTGGAGCACTATGGGGGGGTGCGGTGTCATACAGTGTGGAGCACTATGGGGTGGGGGGTGCAGTGTCATACAGTGTGGAGCACTATGGGGCTGGTGGGGTGTCATACAGTGTGGAGCACTATGGGGGGTGCGGTGTCATACAGTGTGGAGCACTATGGGGCGGGGGGGTGTCATACAGTGTGGAGCACTATGGGGCTGGTGGGGTGTCATACAGTGTGGAGCACTATGGGGCGGGGGGTGTCATACAGTGTGGAGCACTATGGGGGGGTGGGGTGTCATACAGTGTGGAGCACTATGGGGCGGGGGGGTGTCATACAGTGTGGAGCACTATGGTGGGGTGCGGTGTCATACAGTGTGGAGCACTATGGGGCGGGGGTGTCATACAGTGTGGAGCACTATGGGGCGGGGGGTGTCATACAGTGTGGAGCACTATGGGGCGGGGTGCGGTGTCATACAGTGTGGAGCACTATGGGGGGGGGGGGTGTCATACAGTGTGGAGCACTATGGGGCGGGGGGGTGTCATACAGTGTGGAGCACTATGGGGGGGTGCGGTGTCATACAGTGTGGAGCACTATGGGGCGGGGGGGTGTCATACAGTGTGGAGCACTATGGGGGGGGGGGTGTCATACAGTGTGGAGCACTATGGGGCGGGGGGTGTCATACAGTGTGGAGCACTATGGGGCGGGGGGGTGTCATACAGTGTGGAGCACTATGGGGGGGTGCGGTGTCATACAGTGTGGAGCACTATGGGGCGGGGGGGTGTCATACAGTGTGGAGCACTATGGGGGGGTGGGGTGTCATACAGTGTGGAGCACTATGGGGGGGTGCGGTGTCATACAGTGTGGAGCACTATGGGGCCGGGGGTGTCATACAGTGTGGAGCACTATGGGGCGGGGGGGTGTCATACAGTGTGGAGCACTATGGGGGGGTGCGGTGTCATACAGTGTGGAGCACTTTGGGGCGGGGGTGTCATACAGTGTGGAGCACTATGGGGCGGGGGGGTGTCATACAGTGTGGAGCACTATGGGGCGGGGGGGTGTCATACAGTGTGGAGCACTATGGGGCGGGGGGGTGTCATACAGTGTGGAGCACTATGGGGCGGGGGGGTGTCATACAGTGTGGAGCACTATGGGGCGGGGGGGTGTCATACAGTGTGGAGCACTATGGGGGGGGGGGGTCATACAGTGTGGAGCACTATGGGGGGGTGCGGTGTCATACAGTATGGAGCACTATGGGGGGGTGCGGTGTCATACAGTGTGGAGCACTATGGGGCGGGGGGGTGTCATACAGTGTGGAGCACTATGGGGCGGGGGGGTGTCATACAGTGTGGAGCACTATGGGGCGGGGGTGTCATACAGTGTGGAGCACTATGGGGGGGTGTGGTGTCATACAGTGTGGAGCACTATGGGGCGGGGGGGTGTCATACAGTGTGGAGCACTATGGGGCGGGGGGGTGTCATACAGTGTGGAGCACTATGGGGCGGGGGGGTGTCATACAGTGTGGAGCACTATGGGGGGGTGCGGTGTCATACAGTGTGGAGCACTATGGGGCGGGGGGTGTCATACAGTGTGGAGCACTATGGGGGGGGGGGTGTCATACAGTGTGGAGCACTATGGGGCGGGGGTGTCATACAGTGTGGAGCACTATGGTGGGGTGCGGTGTCATACAGTGTGGAGCACTATGGGGCGGGGGGGTGTCATACAGTGTGGAGCACTATGGGGGGGTGCGGTGTCATACAGTGTGGAGCACTATGGGGCGGGGGGGTGTCATACAGTGTGGAGCACTATGGGGCGGGGGGGGGGTGTCATACAGTGTGGAGCACTATGGGGCGGGGGGCTGTCATACAGTGTGGAGCACTATGGGGCGGGGGTGTCATACAGTGTGGAGCACTATGGGGGGGTGCGGTGTCATACAGTGTGGAGCACTATGGGGCGGGGGGGTGTCATACAGTGTGGAGCACTATGGGGGGGTGCGGTGTCATACAGTGTGGAGCACTATGGGGCGGGGGGGTGTCATACAGTGTGGAGCACTATGGGGGGGTGCGGTGTCATACAGTGTGGAGCACTATGGGGGGGTGCGGTGTCATACAGTGTGGAGCACTATGGGGGGGTGGGGTGTCATACAGTGTGGAGCACTATGGGGCGGGGGGGTGTCATACAGTGTGGAGCACTATGGGGGGGTGCGGTGTCATACAGTGTGGAGCACTATGGGGGGTGCGGTGTCATACAGTGTGGAGCACTATGGGGGGGTGCGGTGTCATACAGTGTGGAGCACTATGGGGCGGGGGGTGTCATGCAGTGTGGAGCACTATGGGGCGGGGGGTGTCATACAGTGTGGAGCACTATGGGGCGGGGGTGTCATACAGTGTGGAGCACTATGGGGGGGTGCGGTGTCATACAGTGTGGAGCACTATGGGGCGGGGGGTGTCATACAGTGTGGAGCACTATGGGGCGGGGGGGTGTCATACAGTGTGGAGCACTATGGGGCGGGGGGTGTCATACAGTGTGGAGCACTATGGGGGGGTGCGGTGTCATACAGTGTGGAGCACTATGGGGGGGTGCGGTGTCATACAGTGTGGAGCACTATGGGGGGGTGCGGTGTCATACAGTGTGGAGCACTATGGGGGGGTGCGGTGTCATACAGTGTGGAGCACTATGGGGCGGGGGGTGTCATACAGTGTGGAGCACTATGGGGGGGTGGGGTGTCATACAGTGTGGAGCACTATGGGGGGGTGGGGTGTCATACAGTGTGGAGCACTATGGGGCGGGGGGGTGTCATACAGTGTGGAGCACTATGGGGCGGGGGGGTGTCATACAGTGTGGAGCACTATGGGGGGGGGGTGCGGTGTCATACAGTGTGGAGCACTATGGGGGGGTGCGGTGTCATACAGTGTGGAGCACTATGGGGGGGTGCGGTGTCATACAGTGTGGAGCACTATGGGGCGGGGGGGTGTCATACAGTGTGGAGCACTATGGGGGGGGTGCGGTGTCATACAGTGTGGAGCACTATGGTGGGGTGCGGTGTCATACAGTGTGGAGCACTATGGGGGGGTGCGGTGTCATACAGTGTGGAGCACTATGGTGGGGTGCGGTGTCATACAGTGTGGAGCACTATGGTGGGGTGCGGTGTCATACAGTGTGGAGCACTATGGGGCGGGGGGTGCGGTGTCATACAGTGTGGAGCACTATGGTGGGGTGCGGTGTCATACAGTGTGGAGCACTATGGTGGGGTGCGGTGTCATACAGTGTGGAGCACTATGGGGGGGTGCGGTGTCATACAGTGTGGAGCACTATGGGGGGGTGCGGTGTCATACAGTGTGGAGCACTATGGGGGGGTGCGGTGTCATACAGTGTGGAGCACTATGGTGGGGTGCGGTGTCATACAGTGTGGAGCACTATGGTGGGGTGCGGTGTCATACAGTGTGGAGCACTATGGGGCGGGGGGTGCAGTGTCATACAGTGTGGAGCACTATGGGGCAGGGGGTGTCATACAGTGTGGAGCACTATGGGGGGGGTGCGGTGTCATACAGTGTGGAGCACTATGGGGCGGGGGGGTGTCATACAGTGTGGAGCACTATGGGGCAGGGGGTGTCATACAGTGTGGAGCACTATGGGGGGGTGCGGTGTCATACAGTGTGGAGCACTATGGGGCGGGGGGGTGTCATACAGTGTGGAGCACTATGGGGCAGGGGGTGTCATACAGTGTGGAGCACTATTGGGGGGGTGCGGTGTCATACAGTGTGGAGCACTATGGGGGGGTGCGGTGTCATACAGTGTGGAGCACTATGGGGGGGTGCGGTGTCATACAGTGTGGAGCACTATGGGGGGGTGCGGTGTCATACAGTGTGGAGCACTATGGGGGGGTGCGGTGTCATACAGTGTGGAGCACTATGGGGCGGGGGGTGCAGTGTCATACAGTGTGGAGCACTATGGGGCAGGGGGTGTCCTACAGTGTGGAGCACTATGGGGCGGGGGTGCAGTGTCATACTGTGTGGAGCACTATGGGGGGGTGTGGTGTCATATGCCTTATGGAATCTCCCTTTAGAATGCATCCCGATAAACGCGGGACATCCCTCATAGCTCCCGGCACTGGGATATTACCCCTAGATCCCGGCACCGGGACTGTGGGATCTTCTGACATTTGTTATCCATGGCCTCCTGCTTTCTAAAACCAACTTAGAAAGTTCTGCTAATGCGCCGGAAGGGGTGTTACCAGAGCCCCTCCATGCTGTAGATTCACAAGCTGTTACACTGTGCAGGAGCACTCCCACTGTAAGTGAGGGGGAAGTGCTGAGCGAGCAAGGAGGAGGGGTAGACAGTGTAACAGCTTATGAATCTGAAGCGTGGATGGCTGATGGTAACCCGCCCATAGACCTTGGGGCTCATTAGCATAAGGTGGGGGCGTGTGGGGATTGACAGCCAGTGATGCTCCACTGGGGATTCTGGGAAAGTAAATATGTAAATTAGTTACCCATGATGCACTAACACGTAATGATCAGGCAAGAGGTGGTCCTGCAGTACATAAACCACCACGTCATGTTTCCAGGACTACTACTCCCATCATACCTGGGGTTTTCGTTGTTCTCCAGGGGTTTGCTCCAGGCTTTGATCTCCTCCTTCTCCATCCTCTCGGCTCGGTGGGACATCATCTGGGTCAGGGTGTTCATGGCTGCGGTTCCGGGGGTCCGGCCGGTCCGGTGTGCGGTGAGGGTGATGCGGGCGCTGCCTCGGGCACAGGTGACAGTGACAACCTTAGTAACGGAGCGGAGGCAGCGCCCCCCCCGGGGAGGCACAGCGCACCTGAGCCCGGAGGTGTGAGCCATAAGTGCAGCTAATGAGCCGCACCTGCCCCGGGGGACCGCACTCTCCAGGATACTTACCTGACAACCACCTACCTCCTGCAGGGGGTGGAGAGGTCTGTGCCAGAGAATGGCATGGTCTGCCGTATACATTTATTACAAGAAGGATGTGATACAATAGAAGGACAGAACTTAAAGGGGTCGTCCACTAATAACAACCCCCTAAAGGTTCACACGTCGCGTTTACAATGTCGGTACATAAAGAAAAAGAGGAGGCGCAACAATGAGCAACAAAAAAAAAACAATTAAAAACACAAATCGTGGTATAAACACCCACTGTGCGTGGACGAGGGAACAGGAGAGAAAAAGCCGATCCAAAATGTACAAAGGGAAGGTAAGAGGTGGAACAATGGAGACTGTGTGCGGGGAGAGGCCTAACAAGAGGATAAATGCTGAGGATTATATAGGGACACACATTAAAGTGACCCCACAACATGTCAGATGTCACCAGTGATCGTCCGGCACAGAGAAAACCGCCCCACGCATATCGCCCAACTCGTAGGCCTCATCAGAGCAGATGTATAATACTGGAGACCCCAGAGCAGATGTATAATACTGGAGACCCCAGAGCAGATGTATAATACTGGAGACCCCAGAGCAGATGTATAATACTGGAGACCCCAGAGCAGATGTATAATACTGGAGACCCCAGAGCAGGTGTATAATACAGGAGACCCCAGAGCAGATGTATAATACTGGAGACCCCAGAGCAGATGTATAATACTGGAGACCCCAGATCAGATGTATAATACTGGAGACCCCAGAGCAGATGTATAATACTGGAGACCCCAGAGCAGATGTATAATACTGGAGACCCCAGAGCAGATGTATAATACTGGAGACCCCCAGAGAAGATGTATAATACTGGAGACTCCAGAGCAGATGTATAATACTGGAGACTCCAGAGCAGATGTATAATACTGGAGACCCCAGAGCAGATGTATAATACTGGAGTCCCCAGAGCAGATGTATAATACTGGAGACTCCAGAGCAGACCCTATAATACTGGAGACCCCAGAGCAGATGTATAATACTGGAGACCCCAGAGCAGATGTATAATACTGGAGACCCCAGAGCAGATGTATAATACTGGAGACCCCCAGATCAGATGTATAATACTGGAGACTCCAGAGCAGACCCTATAATACTGGAGACCCCAGAGCAGATGTATAATACTGGAGACCCCAGAGCAGATGTATAATACTGGAGACCCCAGAGCAGATGTATAATACTGGAGACCCCAGAGCAGATGTATAATACTGGAGACTCCAGAGCAGATGTATAATACTGGAGACCCCCAGAGCAGATGTATAATACTGGAGACCCCAGATCAGATGTATAATACTGGAGACCCCAGAGCAGAAGTATAATACTGGAGACCCCCAGAGCAGATGTATAATACTGGAGACCCCCAGAGCAGATGTATAATACTGGAGACCCCCAGATCAGATGTATAATACAGGAGTCTCCAGAGCAGATGTATAATACTGGAGACCCCCAGAGCAGATGTATAATACTGGAGACCCCAGAGCAGATGTATAATACTGGAGACCCCAGAGCAGATGTATAATACTGGAGACCCCAGAGCAGATGTATAATACTGGAGACCCCAGAGCAGGTGTATAATACAGGAGACCCCAGAGCAGATGTATAATACTGGAGACCCCAGAGCAGATGTATAATACTGGAGACCCCAGATCAGATGTATAATACTGGAGACCCCAGAGCAGATGTATAATACTGGAGACCCCAGAGCAGATGTATAATACTGGAGACCCCAGAGCAGATGTATAATACTGGAGACCCCCAGAGAAGATGTATAATACTGGAGACTCCAGAGCAGATGTATAATACTGGAGACTCCAGAGCAGATGTATAATACTGGAGACCCCAGAGCAGATGTATAATACTGGAGTCCCCAGAGCAGATGTATAATACTGGAGACTCCAGAGCAGACCCTATAATACTGGAGACCCCAGAGCAGATGTATAATACTGGAGACCCCAGAGCAGATGTATAATACTGGAGACCCCAGAGCAGATGTATAATACTGGAGACCCCCAGATCAGATGTATAATACTGGAGACTCCAGAGCAGACCCTATAATACTGGAGACCCCAGAGCAGATGTATAATACTGGAGACCCCAGAGCAGATGTATAATACTGGAGACCCCAGAGCAGATGTATAATACTGGAGACCCCAGAGCAGATGTATAATACTGGAGACTCCAGAGCAGATGTATAATACTGGAGACCCCCAGAGCAGATGTATAATACTGGAGACCCCAGATCAGATGTATAATACTGGAGACCCCAGAGCAGAAGTATAATACTGGAGACCCCCAGAGCAGATGTATAATACTGGAGACCCCCAGAGCAGATGTATAATACTGGAGACCCCCAGATCAGATGTATAATACAGGAGTCTCCAGAGCAGATGTATAATACTGGAGACCCCCAGAGCAGATGTATAATACTGGAGACCCCAGAGCAGATGTATAATACTGGAGACCCCCAGATCAGATGTATAATACAGGAGTCTCCAGAGCAGATGTATAATACTGGAGACCCCCAGAGCAGATGTATAATACTGGAGACCCCAGAGCAGATGTATAATACTGGAGACCCCAGAGCAGATGTATAATACTGGAGACCCCAGAGCAGATGTATAATACTGGAGACCCCAGAGCAGATGTATAATACTGGAGACCCCAGAGCAGATGTATAATACTGGAGACCCCCAGAGAAGATGTATAATACTGGAGACTCCAGAGCAGATGTATAATACTGGAGACTCCAGAGCAGATGTATAATACTGGAGACCCCAGAGCAGATGTATAATACTGGAGTCCCCAGAGCAGATGTATAATACTGGAGACTCCAGAGCAGACCCTATAATACTGGAGACCCCAGAGCAGATGTATAATACTGGAGACCCCAGAGCAGATGTATAATACTGGAGACCCCAGAGCAGATGTATAATACTGGAAACCCCAGAGCAGATGTATAATACTGGAGACCCCAGAGCAGATGTATAATACTGGAGACCCCAGAGCAGATGTATAATACTGGAGACCCCAGAGCAGATGTATAATACTGGAGACCCCAGAGCAGATGTATAATACTGGAGACCCCAGAGCAGATGTATAATACAGGAGACCCCAGAGCAGATGTATAATACTGGAGACCCCAGAGCAGATGTATAATACTGGAAACCCCAGAGCAGATGTATAATACTGGAGACCCCAGAGCAGATGTATAATACTGGAGACCCCAGAGCAGATGTATAATACATGAGACCCCAGAGCAGATGTATAATACTGGAGACCCCAGAGCAGATGTATAATACTGGAGACCCCAGAGCAGATGTATAATACTGGAGACCCCAGAGCAGGTGTATAATACAGGAGACCCCAGAGCAGATGTATAATACTGGAGACCCCAGATCAGATGTATAATACTGGAGACCCCAGAGCAGATGTATAATACTGGAGACCCCAGAGCAGATGTATAATACTGGAGACCCCCAGAGAAGATGTATAATACTGGAGACTCCAGAGCAGATGTATAATACTGGAGACTCCAGAGCAGATGTATAATACTGGAGACCCCAGAGCAGATGTATAATACTGGAGTCCCCAGAGCAGATGTATAATACTGGAGACTCCAGAGCAGACCCTATAATACTGGAGACCCCAGAGCAGATGTATAATACTGGAGACCCCAGAGCAGATGTATAATACTGGAGACCCCAGAGCAGATGTATAATACTGGAGACCCCAGAGCAGATGTATAATACTGGAGACTCCAGAGCAGATGTATAATACTGGAGACCCCCAGAGCAGATGTATAATACTGGAGACTCCAGAGCAGATGTATAATACTGGAGACCCCCAGAGCAGATGTATAATACTGGAGACCCCAGATCAGATGTATAATACTGGAGACTCCAGAGCAGATGTATAATACTGGAGACCCCCAGATCAGATGTATAATACTGGAGACCCCCAGAGCAGGTGTATAATACAGGAGACCCCAGAGCAGATGTATAATACTGGAGACCCCCAGATCAGATGTATAATACAGGAGTCTCCAGAGCAGATGTATAATACTGGAGACCCCCAGAGCAGATGTATAATACTGGAGACCATAGAGCAGATGTATAATACAGGAGACCCCCGTACAGGCAGAGGAGGGGCACACCGTGTACAGGCGGGGGAGGGGCACATCGTGTACAGGCGAGGAGGGTCACACGGTGTACAGGCGGGGGAGTGTCACACCGGGTACAGGCGAGGAGGGTCACACGGTGTACAGGCGGGGGAGGGGCACATCGTGTACAGGCGGGGGAGGGTCACACCGGGTACAGGCGAGGAGGGTCACACGGTGTACAGGCGGGGGAGGGGCACACCGTGTAGAAGTGACTATTAGTTTTACTATATTATATACTTTATTGATCTCTCGGAGGGAAAATCTCTCGTACCCCCAGTATTACTGCTTCCTGTGTCTCTCTCTCCATCTCTTCCTGTCTCTCTCTCTCCATCTCTTCCTGTCTCTCTCGCCATCTCTTCCTGTCTCTCTCTCTCTCCATCTCTTCCTGTCTCTCTCTCCATCTCTTCCTGTCTCTCTCTCTCGCCATCTCTTCCTGTCTCTCTCTCACCATCTCTTCCTGTCTCTCTCTCTCTCGCCATCTCTTCCTGTCTCTCTCTCTCTCGCCATCTCTTCCTGTCTCTCTCTCGCCATCTCTTCCTGTCTCTCTCTCTCCATCTCTTCCTGTCTCTATCTCTCGCCATCTCTTCCTGTCTCTCTCTCTCCATCTCTTCCTGTCTCTCTCTCTCCATGTCTTCCTGTCACTCTCTCTCGCTATGTCTTCCTGTCTCTCTCTCTCCATCTCTTCCTGTCTCTCTCTCTCGCCATCTCTTCCTGTCTCTCTCTCGCCATCTCTTCCTGTCTCTCTCTCGCCATCTCTTCCTGTCTCTCTCTCTCGCCATCTCTTCCTGTCTCTCTCTCTCGCCATCTCTTCCTGTCTCTCTCTCGCCATCTCTTCCTGTCTCTCTCTCGCCATCTCTTCCTGTCTCTCTCTCTCCATCTCTTCCTGTGTCTCTCTCTCGCCATCTCTTCCTGTCTCTCTCTCTCCATCTCTTCCTGTGTCTCTCTCTCTCCATCTCTTCCTGTGTCTCTCTCTCTCGCCATCTCTTCCTGTCTCTCTCTCTCGCCATCTCTTCCTGTCTCTCTCTCTCGCCATCTCTTCCTGTCTCTCTCTCTCGCCATCTCTTCCTGTCTCTCTCTCGCCATCTCTTCCTGTCTCTCTCTCTCGCCATCTCTTCCTGTCTCTCTCTCTCTCCATCTCTTCCTGTCTCTCTCTAGCTATCTCTTCCTGTCTCTCTCTCCATCTCTTCCTGTCTCTCTCTCTCTCGCCATCTCTTCCTGTCTCTCTCTCGCCATCTCTTCCTGTCTCTCTCTCGCCATCTCTTCCTGTCTCTCTCTCTCGCCATCTCTTCCTGTCTCTCTCTCGCCATCTCTTCCTGTCTCTCTCTCGCCATCTCTTCCTGTCTCTCTCTCGCCATCTCTTCCTGTCTCTCTCTCTCGCCATCTCTTCCTGTCTCTCTCTCTCGCCATCTCTTCCTGTCTCTCTCTCTCGCCATCTCTTCCTGTCTCTCTCTCTCGCCATCTCTTCCTGTCTCTCTCTCTCGCCATCTCTTCCTGTCTCTCTCTCGCCATGTCTTCCTGTCTCTCTCTCTCTCTCCATCTCTTCCTGTCTCTCTCTAGCTATCTCTTCCTGTCTCTCTCTCCATCTCTTCCTGTCTCTCTCTCTCGCCATCTCTTCCTGTCTCTCTCTCTCGCCATCTCTTCCTGTCTCTCTCTCGCCATCTCTTCCTGTCTCTCTCTCGCCATCTCTTCCTGTCTCTCTCTCTCGCCATCTCTTCCTGTCTCTCTCTCTCGCCATCTCTTCCTGTCTCTCTCTCACCATCTCTTCCTGTCTCTCTCTCTCGCCATCTCTTCCTGTCTCTCTCTCGCCATCTCTTCCTGTCTCTCTCTCGCCATCTCTTCCTGTCTCTCTCTCGCCATCTCTTCCTGTCTCTCTCTCGCCATCTCTTCCTGTGTCTCTCGCCATCACTTCCTGTGTCTCTCGCCATCACTTCCTGTCTCTCTCTCTCGCCATCTCTTCCTGTCTCTCTCTCGCCATCTCTTCCTGTCTCTCTCTAGCTATCTCTTCCTGTCTCTCTCTCACCATCTCTTCCTGTCTCTCTCTCTCTCGCCATCTCTTCCTGTCTCTCTCTCGCCATCTCTTCCTGTCTCTCTCTCTCCATCTCTTCCTGTCTCTCTCTCTCCATCTCTTCCTGTCTCTATCTCTCGCCATCTCTTCCTGTCTCTCTCTCTCCATCTCTTCCTGTCTCTCTCTCTCCATCTCTTCCTGTCACTCTCTCTCGCTATGTCTTCCTGTCTCTCTCTCTCCATCTCTTCCTGTCTCTCTCTCTCGCCATCTCTTCCTGTCTCTCTCTCGCCATCTCTTCCTGTCTCTCTCTCGCCATCTCTTCCTGTCTCTCTCTCGCCATCTCTTCCTGTCTCTCTCTCGCCATCTCTTCCTGTCTCTCTCTCGCCATCTCTTCCTGTCTCTCTCTCTCGCCATCTCTTCCTGTCTCTCTCTCTCGCCATCTCTTCCTGTCTCTCTCTCTCGCCATCTCTTCCTGTCTCTCTCTCTCGCCATCTCTTCCTGTCTCTCTCTCTCGCCATCTCTTCCTGTCTCTCTCTCTCGCCATCTTTTCCTGTCTCTCTCTAGCTATCTCTTCCTGTCTCTCTCTCACCATCTCTTCCTGTCTCTCTCTCTCTCGCCATCTCTTCCTGTCTCTCTCTCGCCATCTCTTCCTGTCTCTCTCTCTCTCCATCTCTTCCTGTCTCTCTCTCTCGCCATCTCTTCCTGTCTCTCTCTCTCGCCATCTCTTCCTGTCTCTCTCTAGCTATCTCTTCCTGTCTCTCTCTCACCATCTCTTCCTATCTCTCTCTCTCTCGCCATCTCTTCCTGTCTCTCTCTCGCCATCTCTTCCTGTCTCTCTCTAGCTATCTCTTCCTGTCTCTCTCTCTCTCGCCATCTCTTCCTGTCTCTCTCTCGCCATCTCTTCCTGTCTCTCTCTCTCTCCATCTCTTCCTGTCTCTCTCTAGCTATCTCTTCCTGTCTCTCTCTCACCATCTCTTCCTGTCTCTCTCTCTCTCCATCTCTTCCTGTCTCTCTCTAGCTATCTCTTCCTGTCTCTCTCTCCATCTCTTCCTGTCTCTCTCTCTCGCCATCTCTTCCTGTCTCTCTCTCGCCATCTCTTCCTGTCTCTCTCTCGCCATCTCTTCCTGTCTCTCTCTCTCCATCTCTTCCTGTCTCTCTCTCACAATCTCTTCCTGTCTCTCTCTCTCGCCATCTCTTCCTGTCTCTATCTCTCGCCATCTCTTCCTGTCTCTCTCTCTCCATCTCTTCCTGTCTCTCTCTCTCCATCTCTTCCTGTCTCTCTCTCCATCTCTTCCTGTCTCTATCTCTCGCCATCTCTTCCTGTCTCTCTCTCTCCATCTCTTCCTGTCTCTCTCTCTCCATCTCTTCCTGTCTCTCTCTCTCTCGCCATCTCTTCCTGTCTCTCTCTCTCTCGCCATCTCTTCCTGTCTCTCTCTCTCTCGCCATCTCTTCCTGTCTCTCTCTCTCTCGCCATCTCTTCCTGTCTCTCTCTCTCTCGCCATCTCTTCCTGTCTCTCTCTCTCTCGCCATCTCTTCCTGTCTCTCTCTCTCTCGCCATCTCTTCCTGTCTCTCTCTCTCTCGCCATCTCTTCCTGTCTCTCTCTCTCTCGCCATCTTTTCCTGTCTCTCTCTCTCTCGCCATCTCTTCCTGTCTCTCTCTCTCTCGCCATCTCTTCCTGTCTCTCTCGCCATCTCTTCCTGTCTCTCTCTCTCGCCATCTCTTCCTGTCTCTCTCTCTATGTCCTTCTCTCTCTGTCTCTCTCTCTGTGTCTCTCGGTGCCTCTCTGTCTCTCTCTCTCTGTCCCCTTCTCTCTATGTCTCTCTCTCTGTCCTTCTCTCTCTGTGTCTCTCTCTGTCCTTCTCTCTATGTCTCTCTCTGTCCCTCTCTCTGTCCTTCTCTCTATGTCTCTCTCTGTCCCTCTCTCCATGTCTCTCTCTCTGTCTCTCTCTCCGTGCCTCTCTCTCTGTCCTTCTCTCTATGTCTCTCTCTCTGTCCCTCTCTCTCTGTCTCTCTCTCTGTCCTTCTCTCTCTGTCTCTCTCCGTGTCTCTCTCTCTCTGTCTCTCTCTCTCTGTCCTACTCTCTATGTCTCTGTCTCTCTCCTTCTCTCTCTATGTCTCTCTGTTTCTCTTTCTGTCCTTCTTTCTCTCTCTCTCTCTCTCTCTCTCTCTCTCTCTCTCTCTATATATATATATATATATATATATATATATATATATATATATATATATATCCTTCTCTATGTCTGTCTCTCTCTCTGTCCTTCTCTCTATGTCTCTAGCTCTGTCTCTCTCTCTCTTTGTCTCTCTCTGTCCCTCTCTCTTTGTCTCTCTCTCTCTGTCCTCTCTCCGTGTCTCTCTCTCTCTATCTCTCTCTGTCCCTCTCTCGGTCTCTCTCTCGGTCTCTCTCAGTGTCTCTCCGTGCCTCTCTCTTGGTGCCTCTCTCTCAGTGTCTCTCCGTACCTCTCTCTCCGTGCCTCTCTCTCTCAGTACCTCTCTCTCTCGGTGCCTCTCAATCTCAGGGCCTCTCTCTCGGTATCTCTCAGTGCATCTCTCTCAGTGTCTCTCGGTGCCTCTCTCTCTTGGTGCCTCTATCTCAGTGCCACTCTCTCTCGGTGCCTCTCTCTGGGTCTCTCTCTCTCTCGGTGCCTCTCTCTCTCTCTCGGTGTCTCTACCTCAGTGCCACTCTCTCTCGGTGCCTCTCTCTGGGTCTCTCTCTCTCGGGGCCTCTCTCTGCCACTCTCTGGGTGCCTCTCTCTCTTGCTCTCTGTCGGTGCCTCTCTCTCTCTGTCTCTCTCTCTGTCCTTCTCTCTATGTCTCTCTGTCCTTTTCTCTATGTCTCTCTCTCTCTGTCTCTGTCTCTCTCCGTGTCTCTCTCTCTCTCTCTCTCTCTGTCTCTATCTCTCTGTCCTACTCTCTCTATGTCTGTCTCTCTCTCCTTCTCTCTCTATGTCTCTCTCTCTGTCCCTCTCTCTATGTCTCTCTCTGTCCCTCTCTCTATGTCTGTCTCTCTCTCTGTCCTTCTCTCTATGTCTCTATCTCTGTGTCTACCTCTCTCTCTGTCCTCTCTCCGTGTCTCTCTCTCTCTCTCTATCCTCTCTCTGTCTCTCTCTCTATCACTCTCTCTGTCTCTCTCTCTGTCCCTCTCTCTCTCTATCCCTCTCTCTGTCTCTCTCTCAGTGTCTCTCCGTGCCTCTCTCTTGGTGCCTCTCTCAGTGTCTCTCCGTACCTCTCTCAGTGCCTCTCTCTCTCGGTGCCTCTCAATCTAAGGGCCTCTCTCTCGGTATCTCTCAGTGCATCTCTCTCAGTGTCTCTCTCTCAGTGCCTCTCTCTTGGTGCCTCTATCTCGGTGCCACTCTCTCTCGGTGCCTCTCTCTGGGTCTCTCTCTCTCGGTGCCTCTCTCTCTCTCAGTGTCTCTACCTCAGTGCCACTCTCTCTCGGTGCCTCTCTCTGGGTCTCTCTCTCTCAGGGCCTCTCTCTGCCACTCTCTGGGTGCCTCTCTCTTGGTGCCTCTCTCTCTTGCTCTCTCTCGGTGCCTCTCTCTCTCGGTGTCTCTCTCTCTCGGTGCATCTCTCTGTGTCTCTTCTGTTTCTCTCTCTCTCGGTGCCTCTCTCTCGGTGTCTCTTAGTGCTTCTCTCTCTTGCTCTCTCTCGGTGTCTCTCTCTCTTGCTCTCTCTCGGTGTCTCTCTGTCGGTGGCTCTCTCTCTGGGTGTCTCTCAGTGCCTCTCTCTGTGCCTCTCTCTCGGTGCCTCTCTCTCTCTTGCTCTCTCTCGGTGGCTCTCTCTCCTGGTGCCTCTCTCTCTTGCTCTCTCTCTGTGCCTCTCTCTCTTGCTCTCTCTCGGTGTCTCTCAGTGCCTCTCTGTCCCTCTCTCTATGTCTGTCTCTCTCTCTCTGTCCTTCTCTCTATGTCTCTATCTCTCTCTCTCTGTCTCTCTCTGTCCCTCTCTCTTTGTCTCTCTCTGTCCCTCTCTTTGTCTCTCTCTCTCTGTCCTCTCTCCGTGTCTCTCTCTCTCTGTCCTCTCTCCGTGTCTCTCTCTCTGTCTCTCTCTCTCTGTCTCTCTCGCTCTGTCCCTCTCTCTCTCTATCCCTCTCTCTGTCTCTCCGTGCCTCTCTCTCGGTGCCTCTCTCAGTGTCTCCGTACCTCTCTCTCTCAGTGCCTCTCTCTCTCCGTGCCTCTCTCTCTCAGTGCCTCTCTCTCTCGGTGCCTCTCAATCTCAGGGCCTCTCTCTCGGTATCTCTCAGTGCATCTCTCTGTGTCTCTCGGTGCCTCTCTCTCTCCGTGCCTCTATCTCAGTGCCACTCTCTCTCGATGCCTCTCTCTGGGTCTCTCTCTCGGGGCCTCTCTCTGCCACTCTCTGGGTGCCTCTCTCTCTTGCTCTCTCTCGGTGCCTCTCTCTCTCGGTGCCTCTCTCTCTCGGTGCCTCTCTCTCTCGGTGCCTCTCTCTCTCAGTGTCTCTCTCTCAGTTTCTCTCTCTCTCGGTGCCTCTCTCTCGGTGCCTCTCTCTCTTGCTCTCTCTCGGTGTCTCTCTCTCTTGCTCTCTCTCGGTGTCTCTCTGTCGGTGGCTCTCTCTCTCAGTGTCTCTCGGTGTCTCTCAGTGCCTCTCTCTGTGCCTCTCTCTCTCTTGCTCTCGCTCGGTGGCTCTCTCTCCTGGTGCCTCTCTCTCTTGCTCTCTCTCAGTGCCTCTCTCTCTTGCTCTCTCTCGGTGTCTCTCAGTGCCTCTCTCTTGCTCTCTCTCGGTGCCTCTCTCTTGGTGTCTCTCGGTGCCTCTCTCTCTCTTGCTCGCTCTCCTGGTGCCTCTCTCTCTCTTGCTCTCTCTCTGTGCCTCTCTCTCTTGCTCTCTCTCGGTGTCTCTCTCTCTTGCTCTCTCTCGGTGTCTCTCTGTCGGTGGCTCTCTCTCTCTCGGTGCCTCTCTCTCTTGCTGTCTCTCGGTGGCTCTCTCTCGTTGGCTCTCTCTCTCGGTGCCTCTCTCTCTTGCTCTCTCTCGGTGACTCTCTCTCTCGGTGTCTATCTCAGTGCCACTCTCTCTGTGCCTCTCTCTGCCACTCTCTCTGTGCCTCTTTCTGCCACTCTCTGGGTGCCTCTCTCGGTGTCTCTCTCTCTCTTGCTCTCTCTCGGTGTCTCACAGTGCCTCTCTCTCTGTGCCTCTCGGTTGCTCTCTCTCGGTGGCTCTCTCTTGGTGCCTCTATCTCTTGCTCTCTCTCGGTGGCTCTCTCTCTCAGTGCCTCTCTCTCTGTGCCTCTCTCTCGGTGCCTCTCTCTTGCTCTCTCTCGGTGTCTCTCTGTCGGTGGCTCTCACTCTCGGTGGCTCTCGGTGCCTCTCTCTCTCTTGCTCTCTCTCGTTGGCTCTCTCGGTGGCTCTCTCTCGGTGTCTCTCGGTGCCTCTCTCTCTCTTGCTCTCTCTCGGTGGCTCTCTCTTGGTGCCTCTCACTCTCTTGCTCTCTCTCGGTGTCTCTCTCTCTCGGTGTCTCTCAGTGCCTCTCTCTCTGTGCCTCTCTCTCTTGCTCTCGGTGTCTCTCAGTGCCTCTCTCTCGGTGCCTCTCTCTTGCTCACTCTCGGTGCCTCTCTCTCGGTGCCTCTCTCTCGGTGCCTCTCTCTCTGTGCCTCTCTCTCTGTGCCTCTCTCTCTTGCTCTCTCTCGGTGTCTCTCAGTGCCTCTCTCTTGCTCTCTGTCGGTGGCTCTCTGTCGGTGGCTCTCACTCTCGGTGGCTCTCTCTTGGTGCCTCTCTCGGTGGCTCTCTGTCGGTGGCTCTCACTCTCGGTGGCTCTCTGTCGGTGGCTCTCTCTCTCGGTGCCTCTCTCTCTCTTTGGCTCTCTCGGTGCCTCTCTCTCTGTGCCTCTCTCTCTTGCTCTCTCTCGGTGTCTCTCAGTGCCTCTCTCTCGGTGGCTCTCACTCTCGGTGGCTCTCTCTCTCTCTTTGGCTCTCTCGGTGCCTCTCTCGGTGGCTCTCTGTCAGTGGCTCTCACTCTCGGTGGCTCTCTGTCGGTGGCTCTCTCTCTCGGTGCCTCTCTCTCTTGCTCTCTCTCGGTGCCTCTCTCTCTCTTGCTCTCTCTCTGTGCCTCTCTCTCTAGGTGTCTCTCAGTGCCACTCTCTCTGTGCCTCTTTGGGTGCCTCTCTCTCTGCCACTCGTTTTCGGTGCCGTCTCTCTATCTCTCTCGGTGCCTCTCTCTCTGTGCCTCTATCTCTTGCTCTCTCTCTCTGCCACTCTCTGGGTGCCTCTCTCTTGCTCTCTCTCTTTCTGACTCTCTCTCTGTGCCTCTCTGGGTGCCTCTCTCTGCCACTCTCTGGGTGCCTCTCTCTCTCTCTCGGTGCCTCTATCTCTTGCTCTCTCTCTCTGCCTCTCTCTCTCTGTGCCTCTCTGGGTGCCTCTCTCTGCCACTCTCTGGGTGCCTCTCTCTCTGGGACCTCTCTCTCGGTGCCTCTCTCTCTCTCTGGGACCTCTCTCTTGGCGCCGTCTCTCTCTCGGTGCCTCTCTCTCGGTGCCTCTCTCTCTTGCTCTCTCTCTCTGCCTCTCTCTCTCGGTGCCTCTCTCTCTTGCTCTCTCTCTCTGCCTCTCTCTCTCGGTGCCTCTATCTCTTGCTCTCTCTCTCTCTCTCTGCGCCTCTATCTCTTGCTCTCTCTCTCTGCCTCTCTCTTGCGGTGCCTCTCTCTCTCTCTCTGCCACTCTCTGGGTGCCTCTCTCTCTTGCTCTCTCTCTCTCTGACTCTCTCTCGGTGCCTCTCTCTGGGACCTCTCTCTCGGTGCCTCTCTCTCTGTGCCTCTATCTCTTGCTCTCTGCCACTCTCTGGGTGCCTCTCTCTGCCACTCTCTGGGTGCCTCTCTCTTGCTCTCTCTCTCTCTCTGCCTCTCTCTGGGACCTCTCTCTCGGTGCCTCTCTCTGCCACTCTCTGGGTGCCTCTCTCTGCCACTCTCTGGGTGCCTCTCTCTCTGGGTGCCTCTCTCTCTGGGTGCCTCTCTCTCTGGGTGCCTCTCTCTCGGTGCCTCTCTCTGGGACCTCTCTCTCGGTGCCTCTCTCTGGGACCTCTCTCTCGGTGCCTCTCTCTCTGTGCCTCTATCTCTTGCTCTCTGCCACTCTCTGGGTGCCTCTCTCTGCCACTCTCTGGGTGCCTCTCTCTTGCTCTCTCTCGGTGCCTCTCTCTGGGACCTCTCTCTCTCGGTGCCTCTCTCTGCCACTCTCTGGGTGCCTCTCTCTTGCTCTCTCTCTCTCTCTGCCTCTCTCTGGGACCTCTCTCTCTCTCTCGGTGTCTCTCAGTGCCTCTCTCTCTGTGCCTCTATCTCTTGCTCTCTCTCTCTCTGCCACTCTCTGGGTGCCTCTCTCTCTCTCTGTGCCTCTCTGGGTGCCTCTCTTTGCCACTCTCTGGGTGCCTCTCTCTCTCTGTGCCTCTCTGGGTGCCTCTCTTTGCCACTCTCTGGGTGCCTCTCTCTCTGTGTCTCTCTCGGTGCCTCTAGCCCGGTTGCTGTTGTTGTACTTGCAGCAGACAGCCTCCAGGTGGCAGTGCTAGCTTCTGTCTGGCAAATGCTACGGAGGACACCGATAGGACTCTGGGAAATGTAGTCTCTCATACATTGCCATTAAGCTGCGGAAATAACCAGCAGACTACAACTCCCAGCAGACCCCGGGAAAGGGGCGGGACTGTGCTCCCAGCTACATTTCCCTGCATTCCTAAAGGAAGCGCCTGCGCAGATACTAGTGGGCGGGGCCAGAGCCTGCACCTTCAGAGCGGAGCAAGATGGAGACGGAGATCTGCTGAGAGGAGACAGAGGTGAGAGCCCGACACCCCCGACTACAGCACCTGCGCCCCCAATACCTCTACCGCACCCCGATATCTACACACCTGCGGCCGACACCTCAGCCCCTACCCCGCACCTGCAGATGTCATATGTGTCTATATATATATATAGGGGGGTGACCTGTAGGAGATGGCATATGTGTGTATATATATATATATATATAGGGGGTCACCTGTAGGAGATGGCATATGTGTGTGTGTATATATATATATATATTAGGGGGTCACCTGCAGGAGATGGCATATGTGTGTATATATAGGGGGTCACCTGTAGGAGATGGCATATGTGTGTATATATATAGGGGGTCACCTGCAGATGTCATATGTGTGTGTATATATAGGGGGTCACCTGCAGGAGATGGCATATGTGTATATATATATAGGGGGTCACCTGCAGATGTCATATGTGTGTGTATATATAGGGGGTCACCTGCAGGAGATGGCATATGTGTATATATATATAGGGGGTCACCTGTAGGAGATGACATATGTGTGTATATATATAGGGGGTCACCTGCAGATGTCATATGTGTAATATATATATATAGGGGGTCACCTGCAGATGTGATATATATATATATGGGGTCACCTGCAGGAGATGGCATATGTGTGTATATATATATATATATAGGGGGTCACCTGCAGGAGATGGCATATGTGTGTATATATATATGGGGTCACCTGCAGGAGATGGCATATGTGTGTGTATATATAGGGGGTCACCTGCAGGAGATGGCATATGTGTGTGTATATATAGGGGGTCACTTGCAGGAGATGGCATATGTGTGTGTATATATATATATATATATATAGGGGGTCACCTGCAGGAGATGGCATATGTGTGTATATATATATATATAGGGGGTCACCTGCAGGAGATGGCATATGTGTGTATATATATATATATAGGGGGTCACCTGCAGGAGATGGCATATGTGTGTATATATATATATAGGGGGTCACCTGCAGGAGATGGCATATGTGTGTGTATATATATAGGGGGTCACCTGCAGGAGATGGCATATGTGTGTATATATAGGGGGTCACCTGTAGGAGATGGCATATGTGTGTATATATAGGGGGTCACCTGTAGGAGATGGCATATGTGTGTGTATATATATAGGGGGTCACCTGCAGGAGATGGCATATGTGTGTGTATATATAGGGGGGTGACCTGTAGGAGATGGCATATGTGTGTGTATATATATATATATATAGGGGGTCACCTGTAGGAGATGGCATATGTGTGTGTATATATAGGGGGTCACCTGTAGGAGATGGCATATGTGTGTATATATAGGGGGTCACCTGTAGGAGATGGCATATGTGTGTATATATATAGGGGGTCACCTGTAGGAGATGTCATATGTGTTTGTGTATATATATATAGGGGGTCACCTGCAGGAAATGGCATATGTGTTTGTGTATATATATATAGGGGGTCACCTGTAGGAGATGGCATATGTGTGTATTTATAGGGGGTCACCTGTAGGAGATGTCATATGTGTGTATATATATAGGGGGTCACCTGTAGGAGATGTCATATGTGTGTGTATATATATATAGGGGGTCACCTGCAGGAGATGGCATATGTGTGTATATATAGGGGGTCACCTGCAGGAGATGGCATATGTGTGTATATATAGGGGGTCACCTGCAGGAGATGGCATATGTGTGTATATATATAGGGGGTCACCTGTAGGAGATGTCATATGTGTGTATATATATAGGGGGTCACCTGTAGGAGATGTCATATGTGTGTATATATAGGGGGTCACCTGCAGGAGATGGCATATGTGTGTATATATAGGGGGTCACCTGCAGGAGATGGCATATGTGTGTATATATATAGGGGGTCACCTGTAGGAGATGTCATATGTGTGTATATATATAGGGGGTCACCTGTAGGAGATGTCATATGTGTGTGTATATATATATAGGGGGTCACCTGCAGGAGATGGCATATGTGTGTATATATAGGGGGTCACCTGCAGGAGATGGCATATGTGTGTATATATAGGGGGTCACCTGCAGGAGATGGCATATGTGTGTATATATATAGGGGGTCACCTGTAGGAGATGTCATATGTCTGTATATATATAGGGGGTCACCTGTAGGAGATGTCATATGTGTGTGTATATATATATAGGGGGTCACCTGCAGGAGATGGCATATGTGTGTATATATAGGGGGTCACCTGTAGGAGATGGCATATGTGTGTATATATAGGGGGTCACCTGTAGGAGATGTCATATGTGTGTATATATATAGGGGGTCACCTGTAGGAGATGGCATATGTGTGTGTATATATATATATAGGGGGTCACCTGTAGGAGATGTCATATGTGTGTGTATATATATATAGGGGGTCACCTGCAGGAGATGGCATATGTGTGTATATATAGGGGGTCACCTGCAGGAGATGGGATATGTGTGTGTATATATATATATATAGGGGGTCACCTGTAGGAGATGGCATATGTGTGTGTGTGTATATATATATATATATATATAGGGGGTCACCTGTAGGAGATGGCATATGTGTGTGTATATATATATATATATATATAGGGGGTCACCTGCAGGAGATGGCATATGTGTGTGTGTGTGTATATATATATATAGGGGGTCACCTGTAGGAGATGGCATATGTGTGTGTGTGTATGTGTGTGTGTATATATATATATATGGGGTCACCTGTAGGAGATGGCATATGTGTGTATTTATAGGGGGTCACCTGTAGGAGATGTCATATGTGTGTATATATATATAGGGGGTCACCTGCAGGAGATGTCATATGTGTGTATATATATAGGGGGTCACCTGTAGGAGATGTCATATGTGTGTATATATATAGGGGGTCACCTGTAGGAGATGGCATATGTGTGTGTATATATATATATAGGGGGTCACCTGCAGGAGATGGCATATGTGTGTATATATAGGGGGTCACCTGCAGGAGATGGGATATGTGTGTATATATATATTAGGGGGTCACCTGCAGGAGATGGCATATGTGTGTATATATATATATATATATATATATATATATATAGGGGGTCACCTGCAGGAGATGGCATATGTGTGTATATATATATATATAGGGGGTCACCTGCAGGAGATGGCATATGTGTATATATATATATAAAGGGGGTCACCTGCAGGAGATGGCATATGTGTGTATATATATATATATATATAGGGGGTCACCTGTAGGAGATGGCATATGTGTGTATATATATAAAGGGGGTCACCTGCAGGAGATGGCATATGTGTGTATATATATAGGGGGTCACCTGCAGGAGATGGCATATGTGTGTGTATATATAGGGGGTCACCTGCAGGAGATGGCATATGTGTGTATATATATAAAGGGGGTCACCTGCAGGAGATGGCATATGTGTGTATATATATAGGGGGTCACCTGCAGGAGATGGCATATGTGTGTGTATATATAGGGGGTCACCTGTAGGAGATGGCATATGTGTATATATATATAAAGGGGGTCACCTGCAGGAGATGGCATATGTGTGTGTATATATATATATATATAGGGGGTCACCTGTAGGAGATGGCATATGTGTGTATTTATAGGGGGTCACCTGTAGGAGATGTCATATGTGTGTATATATATATAGGGGGTCACCTGCAGGAGATGTCATATGTGTGTATATATATAGGGGGTCACCTGTAGGAGATGTCATATGTGTGTATATATATAGGGGGTCACCTGTAGGAGATGGCATATGTGTGTATATATATAAAGGGGGTCACCTGCAGGAGATGGCATATGTGTGTATATATATATAGGGGGTCACCTGCAGGAGATGTGTGTGTGTATATATATATAGGGGGTCACCTGTAGGAGATGTCATATGTGTGTATATATATAGGGGGTCACCTGTAGGAGATGGCATATGTGTGTATATATATAAAGGGGGTCACCTGCAGGAGATGGCATATGTGTGTATATATATAGGGGGTCACCTGCAGGAGATGGCATATGTGTGTGTATATATAGGGGGTCACCTGCAGGAGATGGCATATGTGTGTATATATATAAAGGGGGTCACCTGCAGGAGATGGCATATGTGTGTATTTATAGGGGGTCACCTGTAGGAGATGTCATATGTGTGTATATATATATAGGGGGTCACCTGCAGGAGATGTCATATGTGTGTATATATATAGGGGGTCACCTGTAGGAGATGTCATATGTGTGTATATATATAGGGGGTCACCTGTAGGAGATGGCATATGTGTGTATATATATAAAGGGGGTCACCTGCAGGAGATGGCATATGTGTGTATATATATAGGGGGTCACCTGTAGGAGATGTCATATGTGTGTATATATATAGGGGGTCACCTGTAGGAGATGGCATATGTGTGTATATATATAAAGGGGGTCACCTGCAGGAGATGGCATATGTGTGTATATATATAGGGGGTCACCTGCAGGAGATGGCATATGTGTGTGTATATATAGGGGGTCACCTGCAGGAGATGGCATATGTGTGTATATATATATAGGGGGTCACCTGCAGGAGATGGCATATGTGTGTGTATATATAGGGGGTCACCTGTAGGAGATGGCATATGTGTATATATATATAAAGGGGGTCACCTGCAGGAGATGGCATATGTGTGTGTATATATATATATATATAGGGGGTCACCTGTAGGAGATGGCATATGTGTGTATTTATAGGGGGTCACCTGTAGGAGATGTCATATGTGTGTATATATATATAGGGGGTCACCTGCAGGAGATGTCATATGTGTGTATATATATAGGGGGTCACCTGTAGGAGATGTCATATGTGTGTATATATATAGGGGGTCACCTGTAGGAGATGGCATATGTGTATATATATAGGGGGTCACCTGTAGGAGATGGCATATGTGTGTGTATATATATATATAGGGGGTCACCTGCAGGAGATGGCATATGTGTGTATATATATAGGGGGTCACCTGTAGGAGATGGCATATGTGTATATATATAGGGGGTCACCTGTAGGAGATGGCATATGTGTGTGTATATATATATATAGGGGGTCACCTGCAGGAGATGGCATATGTGTGTATATATAGGGGGTCACCTGCAGGAGATGGGATATGTGTGTATATATATATTAGGGGGTCACCTGCAGGAGATGGCATATGTGTGTATATATATATATATATATAGGGGGTCACCTGCAGGAGATGGCATATGTGTGTATATATATATATATAGGGGGTCACCTGCAGGAGATGGCATATGTGTATATATATATATAAAGGGGGTCACCTGCAGGAGATGGCATATGTGTGTATATATATATATATATAGGGGGTCACCTGTAGGAGATGGCATATGTGTGTATATATATAAAGGGGGTCACCTGCAGGAGATGGCATATGTGTGTATATATATAGGGGGTCACCTGCAGGAGATGGCATATGTGTGTGTATATATAGGGGGTCACCTGCAGGAGATGGCATATGTGTGTATATATATAAAGGGGGTCACCTGCAGGAGATGGCATATGTGTGTATATATATAGGGGGTCACCTGCAGGAGATGGCATATGTGTGTGTATATATAGGGGGTCACCTGTAGGAGATGGCATATGTGTGTATATATATAAAGGGGGTCACCTGCAGGAGATGGCATATGTGTGTATATATATAGGGGGTCACCTGCAGGAGATGGCATATGTGTGTGTATGTATAGGGGGTCACCTGCAGGAGATGGCATATGTGTGTATATATATAGGGGGTCACCTGTAGGAGATGGCATATGTGTGTATATATATAGGGGGTCACCTGCAGGAGATGGCATATGTGTGTGTATATATATATATATAGGGGGTCACCTGCAGGAGATGGCATATGTGTGTGTATATATAGGGGGTCACCTGCAGGAGATGGCATATGTGTGTGTGTATATATATATAGGGGGTCACCTGCAGGAGATGGCATATGTGTGTGTATATATATAGGGGGTCACCTGTAGGAGATGGCATATGTGTGTGTATATATAGGGGGTCACCTGCAGGAGATGGCATATGTGTGTGTATATATATAGGGGGTCACCTGTAGGAGATAGCATATGTGTGTGTGTGTATATATAGGGGGTCACCTGCAGGAGATGGCATATGTGTGTATATATATATATATATATATATAGGGGGTCACCTGCAGGAGATGGCATATGTGTGTATATATATATATATATATAGGGGGTCACCTGCAGGAGATGGCATATGTGTGTATATATATATATATATATATAGGGGGTCACCTGTAGGAGATGGCATATGTGTATATATATATATAAAGGGGGTCACCTGCAGGAGATGGCATATGTATGTATATATATATATATATATATATATATAGGGGGTCACCTGTAGGAGATGGCATATGTGTATATATATATATAAAGGGGGTCACCTGCAGGAGATGGCATATGTGTGTATATATATAGGGGGTCACCTGTAGGAGATGTCATATGTGTATATATATATATATATGGGGTCACCTGTAGGAGATGGCATATGTGTGTGTATATATAGGGGGTCACCTGCAGGAGATGGCATATGTGTGTATATATATAGGGGGTCACCTGCAGGAGATGGGATATGTGTGTATATATATATTAGGGGGTCACCTGCAGGAGATGGCATATGTGTGTATATATATATATATATAGGGGGTCACCTGCAGGAGATGGCATATGTGTGTATATATATATATATATAGGGGGTCACCTGCAGGAGATGGCATATGTGTATATATATATATAAAGGGGGTCACCTGCAGGAGATGGCATATGTGTGTATATATATATATATATAGGGGGTCACCTGTAGGAGATGGCATATGTGTATATATATATAAAGGGGGTCACCTGCAGGAGATGGCATATGTGTATATATATATAAAGGGGGTCACCTGCAGGAGATGGCATATGTGTGTATATATATATATATATAGGGGGTCACCTGTAGGAGATGGCATATGTGTATATATATATAAAGGGGGTCACCTGCAGGAGATGGCATATGTGTATATATATATAAAGGGGGTCACCTGTAGGAGATGGCATATGTGTATATATATATAAAGGGGGTCACCTGCAGGAGATGGCATATGTGTATATATATATAAAGGGGGTCACCTGTAGGAGATGTCATATGTGTGTATATATATAGGGGGTCACCTGCAGGAGATGGCATATGTGTGTATATATATATATAGGGGGTCACCTGCAGGAGATGGCATATGTGTGTATATATATAGGGGGTCACCTGCAGGAGATGGGATATGTGTGTATATATATATTAGGGGGTCACCTGCAGGAGATGGCATATGTGTGTATATATATATATATATATAGGGGGTCACCTGCAGGAGATGGCATATGTGTGTATATATATATATATAGGGGGTCACCTGCAGGAGATGGCATATGTGTGTATATATATATAGGGGGTCACCTGTAGGAGATGGCATATGTGTGTATATATATAGGGGGTCACCTGTAGGAGATGTCATATGTGTATATATATATATATATGGGGTCACCTGTAGGAGATGGCATATGTGTGTATATATATATATATATAGGGGGTCACCTGCAGGAGATGGCATATGTGTGTGTATATATATAGGGGGTCACCTGCAGGAGATGGCATATGTGTGTGTATATATAGGGGGTCACCTGCAGGAGATGGCATATGTGTGTATATATATAGGGGGTCACCTGCAGGAGATGGCATATGTGTGTGTATATATATATATATATATATAGGGGGTCACCTGCAGGAGATGGCATATGTGTGTATATATATATATATAGGGGGTCACCTGCAGGAGATGGCATATGTGTATATATATATATAAAGGGGGTCACCTGCAGGAGATGGCATATGTGTGTATATATATATATATAGGGGGTCACCTGTAGGAGATGGCATATGTGTGTGTGTATATATATAGGGGGTCACCTGTAGGAGATGGCATATGTGTATATATATATAAAGGGGGTCACCTGCAGGAGATGGCATATGTGTGTGTATATATAGGGGGTCACCTGCAGGAGATGGCATATGTGTGTATATATATATAGGGGGTCACCTGTAGGAGATGGCATATGTGTGTGTATATATAGGGGGTCACCTGCAGGAGATGGCATATGTGTGTATATATATAGGGGGTCACCTGCAGGAGATGGCATATGTGTGTGTATATATATATATATAGGGGGTCACCTGCAGGAGATGGCATATGTGTATATATATATATATAAAGGGGGTCACCTGCAGGAGATGGCATATGTGTGTGTATATATATATATATATATATATATATATAGGGGGTCACCTGTAGGAGAAGGCATATGTATGTGTATATATATATATATATATATATATATAGGGGGTCACCTGTAGGAGATGGCATATGTGTATATATATATAAAGGGGGTCACCTGCAGGAGATGGCATATGTGTGTATATATATAGGGGGTCACCTGCAGGAGATGGCATATGTGTGTGTGTATATATAGGGGGTCACCTGCAGGAGATGGCATATGTGTATATATATATAGGGGGTCACCTGCAGGAGATGGCATATGTGTGTATATATATATAGGGGGTCACCTGTAGGAGATGGCATATGTGTGTATATATAGGGGGGTCACCTGCAGGAGATGGCATATGTGTGTATATATATATAGGGGGTCACCTGCAGGAGATGGCATATGTGTGTATATATATAGGGGGTCACCTGTAGGAGATGGCATATGTGTGTATATATATATATATAGGGGGTCACCTGCAGGAGATGGCATATGTGTGTGTATATATATAGGGGGTCACCTGCAGGAGATGGCATATGTGTGTGTGTATATATATATATAGGGGGTCACCTGCAGGAGATGGCATGTGTGTGTGTATATATATAGGGGGTCACCTGTAGGAGATGGCATATGTGTGTGTATGTATATAGGGGGTCACCTGTAGGAGATGGCATATGTGTGTGTATATATATAGGGGGTCACCTGTAGGAGATGGCATATGTGTGTGTGTATATATATAGGGGGTCACCTGCAGGAGATGGCATATGTGTGTGTGTATATATAGGGGGTCACCTGTAGGAGATGGCATATGTGTGTATATATATAGGGGGTCACCTGCAGGAGATGGCATATGTGTGTATATATATAGGGGGTCACCTGCAGGAGATGGCATATGTGTGTATATATATATAGGGAGGCCACCTGTAGGAGATGGCATATGTGTGTGTATATATATATAGGGGGTCACCTGTAGGAGATGGCATATGTGTGTGTGTATATATATAGGGGGTCACCTGTAGGAGATGGCATATGTGTGTGTATATATATAGGGGGTCACCTGTAGGAGAAGGCATATGTGTGTGTATATATATAGGGGGTCACCTGTAGGAGATGACATATGTGTGTGTGTGTATATATATAGGGGGTCACCTGCAGGAGATGGCATATGTGTGTGTATATATAGGGGGTCACCTGTAGGAGATGGCATGTGTGTGTGTGTATATATATAGGGGGTCACCTGCAGGAGATGGCATATGTGTGTGTATATATAGGGGGTCACCTGTAGGAGATGGCATATGTGTATATATATATATATAGGGGGTCACCTGTAGGAGATGGCATATGTGTGTGTATATATATAGGGGGTCACCTGCAGGAGATGGCATATGTGTGTATATATATATATAGGGGGTCACCTGCAGGAGATGGCATATGTGTGTGTGTATATATATATATAGGGGGGTCACCTGTAGGAGATGGCATATGTGTGTGTATATATAGGGGGTCACCTGCAGGAGATGGCATATGTGTGTATATATATAGGGGGTCACCTGTAGGAGATGGCATATGTGTATATATATGTATATATATATATATAGGGGGTCACCTGTAGGAGATGGCATATGTGTGTGTGTATATATATATAGGGGGTCACCTGTAGGAGATGGCATATGTGTGTATATATATATATAGGGGGTCACCTGTAGGAGATGGCATATGTGTGTATATATATATATATATAAAGGGGGTCACCTGCAGGAGATGGCATATGTGTGTATATATATAGGGGGTCACCTGCAGGAGATGGCATATGTGTATATATATATAGGGGGTCACCTGCAGGAGATGGCATATGTGTGTGTATATATATATAGGGGGTCACCTGCAGGAGATGGCATATGTGTGTATATATATATATATAGGGGGTCACCTGCAGGAGATGGCATATGTGTGTATATATATATATATAGGGGGTCACCTGCAGGAGATGGCATATGTGTGTATATATATATATATATATATATAGGGGGTCACCTACAGGAGATGGCATATGTGTATATATATATATGGGGTCACCTGCAGGAGATGGCATATGTGTGTATATATATAGGGGGTCACCTGCAGGAGATGGC